>NW_028114308.1:0-25333 GCF_964289735.1 Phaethon aethereus | reverse complement strand
TACCGGTCCGGACCGGTTTTCGCCGGTCGTTACCGGTCCGGACCGGTTCTGAGCGGTCGTTCCCGGTCCGGACCGGTTTGCGCCGGTCCCGACCGGTCCGGACCGGTTTGCGCCGGTCGTTACCGGTCCGGACCGGTTCTGAGCGGTCGTTCCCGGTCCGGACCGGTTTGCGCCGGTTCCGACCGGTCCGGACCGGTTTGCGCCGGTTCCGACCGGTCCGGACCGGTTTGCGCCGGTCATGACCGGTCCGGACCGGTTTGCGCCGGTCGTTACCGGTCCGGACCGGTTTGCGCCGGTCGTTACCGGTCCGGACCGGTTCTGAGCGGTCGTTACCGGTCTGGACCGGTTTTCGCCGGTCGTGACCGGTCCGGACCGGTTTGCGCCGGTCGTGACCGGTCCGGACCGCTCCGGTCCGGTTCTGAGCGGTCGTTCCCGGTCCGGACCGGTTTGCGCCGGTTCCGACCGGTCCGGACCGGTTTGCGCCGGTTCCAACCGGTCCGGACCAGTTTGCGCCGGTCGTTACCGGTCGTTACCGGTCCGGATCGGTTTGCGCCGGTTCCGACCGGTCCGGACCGGTTTGCGCCGGTTCCGACCGGTCCGGACCAGGTTGCGCCGGTCGTTACCGGTCCGGACCGGTCCGGACCGGTTTGCGCCGGTCGTTACCGGTCCGGACCGGTCCGGACCGGTTCTGAGCGGTCGTTACCGCTCCGGACCGGTTTGCGACGGTTCCGACCGGTCCGGACCGGTTTGCGCCGGTCGTGACCAGTCCGGACCGCTCCGGACCGGTTCTGAGCGGTCGTTCCCGGTCCGGACCGGTTTGCGCCGGTCGTTACCGGTCCGGACCGGTCCGGACCAGTTTGCGCCGGTCGTTACCGGTCCGGACCGGTCCGGACCGGTTCTGAGCGGTCGTTACCGGTCCGGACCGGTTTGCGCCGGTCGTGACCGGTCCGGACCGCTCCGGACCGGTTCTGAGCGGTCGTTCCCGGTCCGGACCGGTTTGCGCCGGTTCCGACCGGTCCGGACCGGTTTGCGCCGGTCGTGACCGGTCCGGACCGGTTTGCGCCGGTCGTTACCGGTCCGGACCGCTCCGGTCCGGTTCTGAGCGGTCGTTACCGGTCCGGACCGGTTTTCGCCGGTCGTTACCGGTCCGGACCGGTTCTGAGCGGTCGTTCCCGGTCCGGACCGGTTTGCGCCGGTCCCGACCGGTCCGGACCGGTTTGCGCCGGTCGTTACCGGTCCGGACCGGTTCTGAGCGGTCGTTCCCGGTCCGGACCGGTTTGCGCCGGTTCCGACCGGTCCGGACCGGTTTGCGCCGGTTCCGACCGGTCCGGACCGGTTTGCGCCGGTTCCGACCGGTCCGGACCGGTTTGCGCCGGTCATGACCGGTCCGGACCGGTTTGCGCCGGTCGTTACCGGTCCGGACCGGTTTGCGCCGGTCGTTACCGGTCCGGACCGGTTCTGAGCGGTCGTTACCGGTCTGGACCGGTTTTCGCCGGTCGTGACCGGTCCGGACCGGTTTGCGCCGGTCGTGACCGGTCCGGACCGCTCCGGTCCGGTTCTGAGCGGTCGTTCCCGGTCCGGACCGGTTTGCGCCGGTTCCGACCGGTCCGGACCGTTTTGCGCCGGTCGTTACCGGTCCGGACCGGTTCTGAGCGGTCGTTACCAGTCCGGACCGGTTTTCGCCGGTCGTGACCGGTCCGGACCGGTCCGGACCGGTTCCGAGCGGTCGTTACCGGTCCGGACCGGTTTGCGCCGGTCGTTACCGGTCCGGACCGGTTCTGAGCGGTCGTTACCGGTCCAGACCGGTTTTCGCCGGTCGTGACCGGTCCGGACCGGTTTGCGCCGGTCGTGACCTGTCCGGACCGGTTTGCGCCGGTCGTTACTGGTCCGGACCGGTCCGGACCGGTTTGCGCCGGTCGTTGCCGGTCCGGACCGGTTCTGAGCGGTCGTTACCGGTCCGGACCGGTTTGCGCCGGTTCCGACCGGTCCGGACCGGTTTGCGCCGGTTCCAACCGGTCCGGACCAGTTTGCGCCGGTCGTTACCGGTCGTTACCGGTCCGGACCGGTTTGCGCCGGTTCCGACCGGTCCGGACCGGTTTGCGCCGGTTCCGACCGGTCCGGACCAGGTTGCGCCGGTCGTTACCGGTCCGGACCGGTCCGGACCGGTTTGCGCCGGTCGTGACCGGTCCGGACCGGTTTGCGCCGGTCGTTGCCGGTCCGGACCGGTTCTGAGCGGTCGTTACCGGTCCGGACCGGTTTGCGCCGGTCGTGACCGCTCCGGACCGGTTTGCGCCGGTCCCGGCCGGTCCGGACCGGTTTGCGCCGGTCGTTACCGGTCCGGACCGGTTCTGAGCGGTCGTTACCGGTCCAGACCGGTTTGCGCCGGTTCCGACCGGTCCGGACGAGTTTGCGCCGGTCGTTACCGGTCCGGACCGGTCCGGACCGGTTTGCGCCGGTCGTTACCGGTCCGGACCGGTCCGGACCGGTTCTGAGCGGTCGTTACCTGTCCGGACCGGTTTGCGCCTGTTCCGACCGGTCCGGACCGGTTTGCGCCGGTTCCGACCGGTCCGGACCAGTTTGCGCCGGTCGTTACCGGTCCGGACCGGTCCGGACCGGTTTGCGACGGTTCCGACCGGTCCGGACCGGTTTGCGCCGGTCGTGACCGGTCCGGACCGCTCCGGACCGGTTCTGAGCGGTCGTTCCCGGTCCGGACCGGTTTGCGACGGTTCCGACCGGTCCGGACCGGTTTGCGCCGGTCGTGACCGGTCCGGACCGCTCCGGACCGGTTCTGAGCGGTCGTTCCCGGTCCGGACCGGTTTGCGCCGGTTCCGACCGGTCCGGACCGGTTTGCGCCGGTCGTGACCGGTCCGGACCGGTTTGCGCCGGTCGTTACCGGTCCGGACCGGTTCTCAGCGGTCGTTACCGGTCCGGACCGGTTTGCACCGGTTCCGACCGGTCCGGACCGGTTTGCGCCGGTCGTTACCGGTCCGGACCGCTCCGGTCCGGTTCTGAGCGGTCGTTACCGGTCCGGACCGGTTTTCGCCGGTCGTTACCGGTCCGGACCGGTTCTGAGCGGTCGTTCCCGGTCCGGACCGGTTTGCGCCGGTCCCGACCGGTCCGGACCGGTTTGCGCCGGTCGTTACCGGTCCGGACCGGTTCTGAGCGGTCGTTCCCGGTCCGGACCGGTTTGCGCCGGTTCCGACCGGTCCGGACCGGTTTGCGCCGGTTCCGACCGGTCCGGACCGGTTTGCGCCGGTCATGACCGGTCCGGACCGGTTTGCGCCGGTCGTTACCGGTCCGGACCGGTTTGCGCCGGTCGTTACCAGTCCGGACCGGTTCTGAGCGGTCGTTACCGGTCTGGACCGGTTTTCGCCGGTTCCGACCGGTCCGGACCGTTTTGCGCCGGTCGTTACCGGTCCGGACCGGTTCTGAGCGGTCGTTACCAGTCCGGACCGGTTTTCGCCGGTCGTGACCGGTCCGGACCGGTCCGGACCGGTTCCGAGCGGTCGTTACCGGTCCGGACCGGTTTGCGCCGGTCGTTACCGGTCCGGACCGGTTCTGAGCGGTCGTTACCGGTCCAGACCGGTTTTCGCCGGTCGTGACCGGTCCGGACCGGTTTGCGCCGGTCGTGACCGGTCCGGACCGGTTTGCGCCGGTCGTTACTGGTCCGGACCGGTCCGGACCGGTTTGCGCCGGTCGTTGCCGGTCCGGACCGGTTCTGAGCGGTCGTTACCGGTCCGGACCGGTTTGCGCTGGTTCCGACCGGTCCGGACCGGTTTGCGCCGGTTCCAACCGGTCCGGACCAGTTTGCGCCGGTCGTTACCGGTCGTTACCGGTCCGGACCGGTTTGCGCCGGTTCCGACCGGTCCGGACCGGTTTGCGCCGGTTCCGACCGGTCCGGACCAGGTTGCGCCGGTCGTTACCGGTCCGGACCGGTCCGGACCGGTTTGCGCCGGTCGTGACCGGTCCGGACCGGTTTGCGCCGGTCGTTGCCGGTCCGGACCGGTTCTGAGCGGTCGTTACCGGTCCGGACCGGTTTGCGCCGGTCGTGACCGCTCCGGACCGGTTTGCGACGGTTCCGACCGGTCCGGACCGGTTTGCGCCGGTCGTGACCAGTCCGGACCGCTCCGGACCGGTTCTGAGCGGTCGTTCCCGGTCCGGACCGGTTTGCGCCGGTTCCGACCGGTCCGGACCGGTTTTCGACGGTCGTGACCGGTCCGGACCGGTTTGCGCCGGTCGTTACCGGTCCGGACCGGTCCGGACCAGTTTGCGCCGGTCGTTACCGGTCCGGACCGGTCCGGACCGGTTCTGAGCGGTCGTTACCGGTCCGGACCGGTTTGCGCCGGTTCCGACCGGTCCGGACCGGTTTGCGCCGGTCGTGACCGGTCCGGACCGCTCCGGACCGGTTCTGAGCGGTCGTTCCCGGTCCGGACCGGTTTGCGCCGGTTCCGACCGGTCCGGACCGGTTTGCGCCGGTCGTGACCGGTCCGGACCGGTTTGCGCCGGTCGTTACCGGTCCGGACCGGTTTGCGCCGGTCGTTACCGGTCCGGACCGGTCTGGACCGGTTCTGAGCGGTCGTTACCGGTCCGGACCGGTTTGCGCCGGTCCCGACCGGTCCGGACCGGTTTGCGCCGGTCTTTACCGGTCCGGACCGGTTCTGAGCGGTCGTTCCCGGTCCGGACCGGTTTGCGCCTGTCCCGACCGGTCCGGACCGGTTTGCGCCGGTCGTTACCGGTCCGGACCGGTTCTGAGCGGTCGTTCCCGGTCCGGACCGGTTTGCGCCGGTTCCGACCGGTCCGGACCGGTTTGCGCCGGTTCCGACCGGTCCGGACCGGTTTGCGCCGGTCGTTACCGGTCCGGACCGGTCTGGACCGGTTCTGAGCGGTCGTTACCGGTCCGGACCGGTTTGCGCCTGTCCCGACCGGTCCGGACCGGTTTGCGCCGGTCGTTACCGGTCCGGACCGGTTCTGAGCGGTCGTTCCCGGTCCGGACCGGTTTGCGCCGGTTCCGACCGGTCCGGACCGGTTTGCGCCGGTTCCGACCGGTCCGGACCGGTTTGCGCCGGTTCCGACCGGTCCGGACCAGTTTGCGCCGGTCGTTACCGGTCCGGACCGGTCCGGACCGGTTTGCGCCGGTCGTGACCGGTCCGGACCGCTCCGGTCCGGTTCTGAGCGGTCGTTCCCGGTCCGGACCGGTTTGCGCCGGTTCCGACCGGTCCGGACCGTTTTGCGCCGGTCGTTACCGGTCCGGTCCGGTTCTGAGCGGTCGTTCCCGGTCCGGACCGGTTTGCGACGGTTCCGACCGGTCCGGACCGGTTTGCGCCGGTCGTGACCGGTCCGGACCGCTCCGGACCGGTTCTGAGCGGTCGTTCCCGGTCCGGACCGGTTTGCGCCGGTTCCGACCGGTCCGGACCGGTTTGCGCCGGTCGTGACCGGTCCGGACCGGTTTGCGCCGGTCGTTACCGGTCCGGACCGGTTTGCGCCTGTCGTTACCGGTCCGGACCGGTCCGGACCGGTTCTGAGCGGTCGTTACCGGTCCGGACCGGTTTGCGCCGGTCCCGACCGGTCCGGACCGGTTTGCGCCGGTCTTTACCGGTCCGGACCGGTTCTGAGCGGTCGTTCCCGGTCCGGACCGGTTTGCGCCGGTTCCGACCGGTCCGGACCGGTTTGCGCCGGTTCCGACCGGTCCGGACCGGTTTGCGCCGGTTCCGACCGGTCCGGACCGGTTCTGAGCGGTCGTTCCCGGTCCGGACCGGTTTGCGCCGGTTCCGACCGGTCCGGACCGGTTCTGAGCGGTCGTTCCCGGTCCGGACCGGTTTGCGCCGGTTCCGACCAGTCCGGACCGGTTTGCGCCGGTCGTTACCGGTCCGGACCGGTTTGCTCCGGTTCTGACTGGTTCTTACCGGTCTAGACCGGTTTGCGCCGGTTCCGACCGGTCCGGACCGGTTTGCGCCGGTTCCGACCGGTCCGGACCGGTTTGCGCCGGTTCCGACCGGTCCGGACCGGTTTGCGCTGCTTCAGACCGGTCCGGACCGGTTTGCGCCGGTCGTTACAGGTCCGGACCGGTCCGGACCGGTTTGCGCCGGTCGGTACTGGTCCGGACCGGTCCGGACCGGTTCTGAGCGGTCGTTACCGGTCCGGACCGGTTTGCGACGGTTCCGACCGGTCCGGACCGGTTTGTGCCGGTCGTGACCGGTCCGGACCGCTCCGGACCGGTTCTGAGCGGTCGTTCCCGGTCCGGACCGGTTTGCGCCGGTTCCGACCGGTCCGGACCGGTTTGCGCCGGTCGTGACCGGTCCGGACCGGTTTGCGCCGGTCGTTACCGGTCCGGACCGGTCCGGACCGGTTTGCGCCTGTCGTTACCGGTCCGGACCGGTCCGGACCGGTTCTGAGCGGTCGTTCCCGGTCCGGACCGGTTTGCGACGGTTCCGACCGGTCCGGACCGGTTTGCGCCGGTCGTGACCGGTCCGGACCGGTTTGCGCCGGTCGTTACCGGTCCGGACCGGTTTGCGCCGGTCGTGACCGGTCCGGACCGGTTTGCGCCGGTCGTTACTGGTCCGGACCGGTCCGGACCGGTTTGCGCCGGTCGTTGCCGGTCCGGACCGGTTCTGAGCGGTCGTTACCGGTCCGGACCGGTTTGCGCTGGTTCCGACCGGTCCGGACCGGTTTGCGCGGTTCCAACCGGTCCGGACCAGTTTGCGCCGGTCGTTACCGGTCGTTACCGGTCCGGACCGGTTTGCGCCGGTTCCGACCGGTCCGGACCGGTTTGCGCCGGTTCCGACCGGTCCGGACCAGGTTGCGCCGGTCGTTACCGGTCCGGACCGGTCCGGACCGGTTTGCGCCGGTCGTTACCGGTCCGGACCGGTCCGGACCGGTTCTGAGCGGTCGTTACCGCTCCGGACCGGTTTGCGACGGTTCCGACCGGTCCGGACCGGTTTGCGCCGGTCGTGACCAGTCCGGACCGCTCCGGACCGGTTCTGAGCGGTCGTTCCCGGTCCGGACCGGTTTGCGCCGGTTCCGACCGGTCCGGACCGGTTTTCGACGGTCGTGACCGGTCCGGACCGGTTTGCGCCGGTCGTTACCGGTCCGGACCGGTCCGGACCAGTTTGCGCCGGTCGTTACCGGTCCGGACCGGTCCGGACCGGTTCTGAGCGGTCGTTACCGGTCCGGACCGGTTTGCGCCGGTTCCGACCGGTCCGGACCGGTTTGCGCCGGTCGTGACCGGTCCGGACCGCTCCGGACCGGTTCTGAGCGGTCGTTCCCGGTCCGGACCGGTTTGCGCCGGTTCCGACCGGTCCGGACCGGTTTGCGCCGGTCGTGACCGGTCCGGACCGGTTTGCGCCGGTCGTTACCGGTCCGGACCGGTTTGCGCCGGTCGTTACCGGTCCGGACCGGTCTGGACCGGTTCTGAGCGGTCGTTACCGGTCCGGACCGGTTTGCGCCGGTCCCGACCGGTCCGGACCGGTTTGCGCCGGTCTTTACCGGTCCGGACCGGTTCTGAGCGGTCGTTCCCGGTCCGGACCGGTTTGCGCCTGTCCCGACCGGTCCGGACCGGTTTGCGCCGGTCGTTACCGGTCCGGACCGGTTCTGAGCGGTCGTTCCCGGTCCGGACCGGTTTGCGCCGGTTCCGACCGGTCCGGACCGGTTTGCGCCGGTTCCGACCGGTCCGGACCGGTTTGCGCCGGTCGTTACCGGTCCGGACCGGTCTGGACCGGTTCTGAGCGGTCGTTACCGGTCCGGACCGGTTTGCGCCTGTCCCGACCGGTCCGGACCGGTTTGCGCCGGTCGTTACCGGTCCGGACCGGTTCTGAGCGGTCGTTCCCGGTCCGGACCGGTTTGCGCCGGTTCCGACCGGTCCGGACCGGTTTGCGCCGGTTCCGACCGGTCCGGACCGGTTTGCGCCGGTTCCGACCGGTCCGGACCAGTTTGCGCCGGTCGTTACCGGTCCGGACCGGTCCGGACCGGTTTGCGCCGGTCGTTACCGGTCCGGACCGGTCCGGACCGGTTCTGAGCGGTCGTTCCCGGTCCGGACCGGTTTGCGCCGGTTCCGACCGGTCCGGACCGGTTTGCGCCGGTCGTGACCGGTCCGGACCGGTTTGCGCCGGTCGTTACCAGTCCGGACCGGTCCGGACCGGTTTGCGCCGGTCGTTACCGGTCCGGACCGGTCCGGACCGGTTCTGAGCGGTCGTTACCGCTCCGGACCGGTTTGCGCCGGTTCCGACCGGTCCGGACCGGTTTGCGCTGCTTCCGACCGGTCCGGACCGGTTTGCGCCGGTCGTTACCGGTCCGGACCGGTCCGGACCGCTTTGCGCCGGTCGTGACCGGTCCGGACCGGTTTGCGCCGGTCGTTGCCGGTCCGGACCGGTTCTGAGCGGTCGTTACCGGTCCAGACCGGTTTGCGCCGGTTCCGACCGGTCCGGACCAGTTTGCGCCGGTCGTTACCGGTCCGGACCGGTCCGGACCGGTTTGCGCCGGTCGTTACCGGTCCGGACCGGTCCGGACCAGTTCTGAGCGGTCGTTACCTGTCCGGACCGGTTTGCGCCAGTTCCGACCGGTCCGGACCGGTTTGCGCCGGTTCCGACCGGTCCGGACCAGTTTGCGCCGGTCGTTACCGGTCCGGACCGGTCCGGACCGGTTTGCGGCCGGTCGTTACCGGTCCGGACCGGTCCGGACCGGTTCTGAGCGGTCGTTACCGGTCCGGACCGGTTTGCGACGGTTCCGACCGGTCCGGACCGGTTTGCGCCGGTCGTGACCGGTCCGGACCGCTCCGGACCGGTTCTGAGCGGTCGTTCCCGGTCCGGACCGGTTTGCGCCGGTTCCGACCGGTCCGGACCGGTTTGCGCCGGTCGTGACCGGTCCGGACCGGTTTGCGCCGGTCGTTACCGGTCCGGACCGGTTCTCAGCGGTCGTTACTGGTCCGGACCGGTTTGCGCCGGTTCCGACCGGTCCGGACCGGTTTGCGCCGGTCGTTACCGGTCCGGACCGGTCTGGACCGGTTCTGAGCGGGTCGTTCTCGGTCCGGACCGGTTTGCGCCGGTTCCGACCGGTCCGGACCGGTTTGCGCCGGTTCCGACCGGTCCGGACCGGTTTGCGCCGGTCGTTACCGGTCCGGACCGGTTCTGAGCGGTCGTTACCGGTCTGGACCGGTTTTCGCCGGTCGTGACCGGTCCGGACCAGTTTGCGCCGGTCGTTACCGGTCCGGACCGGTCCGGACCGGTTTGCGCCGGTCGTTACCGGTCCGGACCGGTCCGGACCGGTTCTGAGCGGTCGTTACCGGTCCGGACCGGTTTGCGACGGTTCCGACCGGTCCGGACCGGTTTGCGCTGGTCGTGACCGGTCCGGACCGCTCCGGACCGGTTCTGAGCGGTCGTTCCCGGTCCGGACCGGTTTGCGCCGGTTCCGACCGGTCCGGACCGGTTTGCGCCGGTTCCGACCGGTCCGGACCGGTTTGCGCCGGTCGTTACCGGTCCGGACCGGTCTGGACCGGTTCTGAGCGGTCGTTACCGGTCCGGACCGGTTTGCGCCTGTCCCGACCGGTCCGGACCGGTTTGCGCCGGTCGTTACCGGTCCGGACCGGTTCTGAGCGGTCGTTCCCGGTCCGGACCGGTTTGCGCCGGTTCCGACCGGTCCGGACCGGTTTGCGCCGGTTCCGACCGGTCCGGACCGGTTTGCGCCGGTTCCGACCGGTCCGGACCAGTTTGCGCCGGTCGTTACCGGTCCGGACCGGTCCGGACCGGTTTGCGCCGGTCGTGACCGGTCCGGACCGCTCCGGTCCGGTTCTGAGCGGTCGTTCCCGGTCCGGACCGGTTTGCGCCGGTTCCGACCGGTCCGGACCGTTTTGCGCCGGTCGTTACCGGTCCGGACCGGTTCTGAGCGGTCGTTACCAGTCCGGACCGGTTTTCGCCGGTCGTGACCGGTCCGGACCGGTCCGGACCGGTTCCGAGCGGTCGTTACCGGTCCGGACCGGTTTGCGCCGGTCGTTACCGGTCCGGACCGGTTCTGAGCGGTCGTTACCGGTCCAGACCGGTTTTCGCCGGTCGTGACCGGTCCGGACCGGTTTGCGCCGGTCGTGACCGGTCCGGACCGGTTTGCGCCGGTCGTTACTGGTCCGGACCGGTCCGGACCGGTTTGCGCCGGTCGTTGCCGGTCCGGACCGGTTCTGAGCGGTCGTTACCGGTCCGGACCGGTTTGCGCTGGTTCCGACCGGTCCGGACCGGTTTGCGCCGGTTCCAACCGGTCCGGACCAGTTTGCGCCGGTCGTTACCGGTCGTTACCGGTCCGGACCGGTTTGCGCCGGTTCCGACCGGTCCGGACCGGTTTGCGCCGGTTCCGACCGGTCCGGACCAGGTTGCGCCGGTCGTTACCGGTCCGGACCGGTCCGGACCGGTTTGCGCCGGTCGTTACCGGTCCGGACCGGTCCGGACCGGTTCTGAGCGGTCGTTACCGCTCCGGACCGGTTTGCGACGGTTCCGACCGGTCCGGACCGGTTTGCGCCGGTCGTGACCAGTCCGGACCGCTCCGGACCGGTTCTGAGCGGTCGTTCCCGGTCCGGACCGGTTTGCGCCGGTTCCGACCGGTCCGGACCGGTTTTCGACGGTCGTGACCGGTCCGGACCGGTTTGCGCCGGTCGTTACCGGTCCGGACCGGTCCGGACCAGTTTGCGCCGGTCGTTACCGGTCCGGACCGGTCCGGACCGGTTCTGAGCGGTCGTTACCGGTCCGGACCGGTTTGCGCCGGTTCCGACCGGTCCGGACCGGTTTGCGCCGGTCGTGACCGGTCCGGACCGCTCCGGACCGGTTCTGAGCGGTCGTTCCCGGTCCGGACCGGTTTGCGCCGGTTCCGACCGGTCCGGACCGGTTTGCGCCGGTCGTGACCGGTCCGGACCGGTTTGCGCCGGTCGTTACCGGTCCGGACCGGTTTGCGCCGGTCGTTACCGGTCCGGACCGGTCTGGACCGGTTCTGAGCGGTCGTTACCGGTCCGGACCGGTTTGCGCCGGTCCCGACCGGTCCGGACCGGTTTGCGCCGGTCTTTACCGGTCCGGACCGGTTCTGAGCGGTCGTTCCCGGTCCGGACCGGTTTGCGCCTGTCCCGACCGGTCCGGACCGGTTTGCGCCGGTCGTTACCGGTCCGGACCGGTTCTGAGCGGTCGTTCCCGGTCCGGACCGGTTTGCGCCGGTTCCGACCGGTCCGGACCGGTTTGCGCCGGTTCCGACCGGTCCGGACCGGTTTGCGCCGGTCGTTACCGGTCCGGACCGGTCTGGACCGGTTCTGAGCGGTCGTTACCGGTCCGGACCGGTTTGCGCCTGTCCCGACCGGTCCGGACCGGTTTGCGCCGGTCGTTACCGGTCCGGACCGGTTCTGAGCGGTCGTTCCCGGTCCGGACCGGTTTGCGCCGGTTCCGACCGGTCCGGACCGGTTTGCGCCGGTTCCGACCGGTCCGGACCGGTTTGCGCCGGTTCCGACCGGTCCGGACCAGTTTGCGCCGGTCGTTACCGGTCCGGACCGGTCCGGACCGGTTTGCGCCGGTCGTTACCGGTCCGGACCGGTCCGGACCGGTTCTGAGCGGTCGTTCCCGGTCCGGACCGGTTTGCGCCGGTTTCCGACCGGTCCGGACCGGTTTGCGCCGGTCGTGACCGCTCCGGACCGGTTTGCGCCGGTCGTTACCAGTCCGGACCGGTCCGGACCGGTTTGCGCCGGTCGTTACCGGTCCGGACCGGTCCGGACCGGTTCTGAGCGGTCGTTACCGCTCCGGACCGGTTTTGCGCCGGTTCCGACCGGTCCGGACCGGTTTGCGCTGCTTCCGACCGGTCCGGACCGGTTTGCGCCGGTCGTTACCGGTCCGGACCGGTCCGGACCGCTTTGCGCCGGTCGTGACCGGTCCGGACCGGTTTGCGCCGGTCGTTGCCGGTCCGGACCGGTTCTGAGCGGTCGTTACCGGTCCAGACCGGTTTGCGCCGGTTCCGACCGGTCCGGACCAGTTTGCGCCGGTCGTTACCGGTCCGGACCGGTCCGGACCGGTTTGCGCCGGTCGTTACCGGTCCGGACCGGTCCGGACCAGTTCTGAGCGGTCGTTACCTGTCCGGACCGGTTTGCGCCAGTTCCGACCGGTCCGGACCGGTTTGCGCCGGTTCCGACCGGTCCGGACCGGTTTGCGCCGGTCGTTACCGGTCCGGACCGCTCCGGTCCGGTTCTGAGCGGTCGTTACCGGTCCGGACCGGTTTTCGCCGGTCGTTACCGGTCCGGACCGGTTCTGAGCGGTCGTTCCCGGTCCGGACCGGTTTGCGCCGGTCCCGACCGGTCCGGACCGGTTTGCACCGGTCGTTACCGGTCCGGACCGGTTCTGAGCGGTCGTTCCCGGTCCGGACCGGTTTGCGCCGGTTCCGACCGGTCCGGACCGGTTTGCGCCGGTCATGACCGGTCCGGACCGGTTTGCGCCGGTCGTTACCGGTCCGGACCGGTTTGCGCCGGTCGTTACCAGTCCGGACCGGTTCTGAGCGGTCGTTACCGGTCTGGACCGGTTTTCGCCGGTTCCGACCGGTCCGGACCGTTTTGCGCCGGTCGTTACCGGTCCGGACCGGTTCTGAGCGGTCGTTACCAGTCCGGACCGGTTTTCGCCGGTCGTGACCGGTCCGGACCGGTCCGGACCGGTTCCGAGCGGTCGTTACCGGTCCGGACCGGTTTGCGCCGGTCGTTACCGGTCCGGACCGGTTCTGAGCGGTCGTTACCGGTCCAGACCGGTTTTCGCCGGTCGTGACCGGTCCGGACCGGTTTGCGCCGGTCGTGACCGGTCCGGACCGGTTTGCGCCGGTCGTTACTGGTCCGGACCGGTCCGGACCGGTTTGCGCCGGTCGTTGCCGGTCCGGACCGGTTCTGAGCGGTCGTTACCGGTCCGGACCGGTTTGCGCTGGTTCCGACCGGTCCGGAGCGGTTTGCGCCGGTTCCAACCGGTCCGGACCAGTTTGCGCCGGTCGTTACCGGTCGTTACCGGTCCGGACCGGTTTGCGCCGGTTCCGACCGGTCCGGACCGGTTTGCGCCGGTTCCGACCGGTCCGGACCAGGTTGCGCCGGTCGTTACCGGTCCGGACCGGTCCGGACCGGTTTGCGCCGGTCGTTACCGGTCCGGACCGGTCCGGACCGGTTCTGAGCGGTCGTTACCGCTCCGGACCGGTTTGCGACGGTTCCGACCGGTCCGGACCGGTTTGCGCCGGTCGTGACCGGTCCGGACCGCTCCGGACCGGTTCTGAGCGGTCGTTCCCGGTCCGGACCGGTTTGCGCCGGTTACGACCGGTCCGGACCGGTTCTCAGCGGTCGTTACCGGTCCGGACCGGTTTGCACCGGTTCCGACCGGTCCGGACCGGTTTGCGCCGGTCGTTACCGGTCCGGACCGCTCCGGTCCGGTTCTGAGCGGTCGTTACCGGTCCGGACCGGTTTTCGCCGGTCGTTACCGGTCCGGACCGGTTCTGAGCGGTCGTTCCCGGTCCGGACCGGTTTGCGCCGGTCCCGACCGGTCCGGACCGGTTTGCGCCGGTCGTTACCGGTCCGGACCGGTTCTGAGCGGTCGTTCCCGGTCCGGACCGGTTTGCGCCGGTTCCGACCGGTCCGGACCGGTTTGCGCCGGTTCCGACCGGTCCGGACCGGTTTGCGCCGGTCATGACCGGTCCGGACCGGTTTGCGCCGGTCGTTACCGGTCCGGACCGGTTTGCGCCGGTTCCGACCGGTCCGGACCGGTTTGCGCCGGTTCCAACCGGTCCGGACCAGTTTGCGCCGGTCGTTACCGGTCGTTACCGGTCCGGATCGGTTTGCGCCGGTTCCGACCGGTCCGGACCGGTTTGCGCCGGTTCCGACCGGTCCGGACCAGGTTGCGCCGGTCGTTACCGGTCCGGACCGGTCCGGACCGGTTTGCGCCGGTCGTTACCGGTCCGGACCGGTCCGGACCGGTTCTGAGCGGTCGTTACCGCTCCGGACCGGTTTGCGACGGTTCCGACCGGTCCGGACCGGTTTGCGCCGGTCGTGACCAGTCCGGACCGCTCCGGACCGGTTCTGAGCGGTCGTTCCCGGTCCGGACCGGTTTGCGCCGGTCGTTACCGGTCCGGACCGGTCCGGACCAGTTTGCGCCGGTCGTTACCGGTCCGGACCGGTCCGGACCGGTTCTGAGCGGTCGTTACCGGTCCGGACCGGTTTGCGCCGGTTCCGACCGGTCCGGACCGGTTTGCGCTGCTTCCGACCGGTCCGGACCGGTTTGCGCCGGTCGTTACCGGTCCGGACCGGTCCGGACCGGTTCTGAGCGGTCGTTACCGGTCCGGACCGGTTTGCGACGGTTCCGACCGGTCCGGACCGGTTTGCGCCGGTCGTGACCGGTCCGGACCGCTCCGGACCGGTTCTGAGCGGTCGTTCCCGGTCCGGACCGGTTTGCGCCGGTTCCGACCGGTCCGGACCGGTTTGCGCCGGTCGTGACCGGTCCGGACCGGTTTGCGCCGGTCGTTACCGGTCCGGACCGCTCCGGTCCGGTTCTGAGCGGTCGTTACCGGTCCGGACCGGTTTTCGCCGGTCGTTACCGGTCCGGACCGGTTCTGAGCGGTCGTTCCCGGTCCGGACCGGTTTGCGCCGGTCCCGACCGGTCCGGACCGGTTTGCGCCGGTCGTTACCGGTCCGGACCGGTTCTGAGCGGTCGTTCCCGGTCCGGACCGGTTTGCGCCGGTTCCGACCGGTCCGGACCGGTTTGCGCCGGTTCCGACCGGTCCGGACCGGTTTGCGCCGGTTCCGACCGGTCCGGACCGGTTTGCGCCGGTCATGACCGGTCCGGACCGGTTTGCGCCGGTCGTTACCGGTCCGGACCGGTTTGCGCCGGTCGTTACCGGTCCGGACCGGTTCTGAGCGGTCGTTACCGGTCTGGACCGGTTTTCGCCGGTCGTGACCGGTCCGGACCGGTTTGCGCCGGTCGTGACCGGTCCGGACCGCTCCGGTCCGGTTCTGAGCGGTCGTTCCCGGTCCGGACCGGTTTGCGCCGGTTCCGACCGGTCCGGACCGTTTTGCGCCGGTCGTTACCGGTCCGGACCGGTTCTGAGCGGTCGTTACCGGTCCAGACCGGTTTTCGCCGGTCGTGACCGGTCCGGACCGGTTTGCGCCGGTCGTGACCTGTCCGGACCGGTTTGCGCCGGTCGTTACTGGTCCGGACCGGTCCGGACCGGTTTGCGCCGGTCGTTGCCGGTCCGGACCGGTTCTGAGCGGTCGTTACCGGTCCGGACCGGTTTGCGCCGGTTCCGACCGGTCCGGACCGGTTTGCGCCGGTTCCAACCGGTCCGGACCAGTTTGCGCCGGTCGTTACCGGTCGTTACCGGTCCGGACCGGTTTGCGCCGGTTCCGACCGGTCCGGACCGGTTTGCGCCGGTTCCGACCGGTCCGGACCAGGTTGCGCCGGTCGTTACCGGTCCGGACCGGTCCGGACCGGTTTGCGCCGGTCGTGACCGGTCCGGACCGGTTTGCGCCGGTCGTTGCCGGTCCGGACCGGTTCTGAGCGGTCGTTACCGGTCCGGACCGGTTTGCGCCGGTCGTGACCGCTCCGGACCGGTTTGCGCCGGTCCCGGCCGGTCCGGACCGGTTTGCGCCGGTCGTTACCGGTCCGGACCGGTTCTGAGCGGTCGTTACCGGTCCAGACCGGTTTGCGCCGGTTCCGACCGGTCCGGACCAGTTTGCGCCGGTCGTTACCGGTCCGGACCGGTCCGGACCGGTTTGCGCCGGTCGTTACCGGTCCGGACCGGTCCGGACCGGTTCTGAGCGGTCGTTACCTGTCCGGACCGGTTTGCGCCTGTTCCGACCGGTCCGGACCGGTTTGCGCCGGTTCCGACCGGTCCGGACCAGTTTGCGCCGGTCGTTACCGGTCCGGACCGGTCCGGACCGGTTTGCGACGGTTCCGACCGGTCCGGACCGGTTTGCGCCGGTCGTGACCGGTCCGGACCGGTTTGCGCCGGTCGTTACCGGTCCGGACCGGTTCTCAGCGGTCGTTACCGGTCCGGACCGGTTTGCACCGGTTCCGACCGGTCCGGACCGGTTTGCGCCGGTCGTTACCGGTCCGGACCGCTCCGGTCCGGTTCTGAGCGGTCGTTACCGGTCCGGACCGGTTTTCGCCGGTCGTTACCGGTCCGGACCGGTTCTGAGCGGTCGTTCCCGGTCCGGACCGGTTTGCGCCGGTCCCGACCGGTCCGGACCGGTTTGCGCCGGTCGTTACCGGTCCGGACCGGTTCTGAGCGGTCGTTCCCGGTCCGGACCGGTTTGCGCCGGTTCCGACCGGTCCGGACCGGTTTGCGCCGGTTCCGACCGGTCCGGACCGGTTTGCGCCGGTCATGACCGGTCCGGACCGGTTTGCGCCGGTCGTTACCGGTCCGGACCGGTTTGCGCCGGTCGTTACCAGTCCGGACCGGTTCTGAGCGGTCGTTACCGGTCTGGACCGGTTTTCGCCGGTTCCGACCGGTCCGGACCGTTTTGCGCCGGTCGTTACCGGTCCGGACCGGTTCTGAGCGGTCGTTACCAGTCCGGACCGGTTTTCGCCGGTCGTGACCGGTCCGGACCGGTCCGGACCGGTTCCGAGCGGTCGTTACCGGTCCGGACCGGTTTGCGCCGGTCGTTACCGGTCCGGACCGGTTCTGAGCGGTCGTTACCGGTCCAGACCGGTTTTCGCCGGTCGTGACCGGTCCGGACCGGTTTTCGCCGGTCGTGACCGGTCCGGACCGGTTTGCGCCGGTCGTTACTGGTCCGGACCGGTCCGGACCGGTTTGCGCCGGTCGTTGCCGGTCCGGACCGGTTCTGAGCGGTCGTTACCAGTCCGGACCGGTTTGCGCTGGTTCCGACCGGTCCGGACCGGTTTGCGCCGGTTCCAACCGGTCCGGACCAGTTTGCGCCGGTCGTTACCGGTCGTTACCGGTCCGGACCGGTTTGCGCCGGTTCCGACCGGTCCGGACCGGTTTGCGCCGGTTCCGACCGGTCCGGACCAGGTTGCGCCGGTCGTTACCGGTCCGGACCGGTCCGGACCGGTTTGCGCCGGTCGTTACCGGTCCGGACCGGTCCGGACCGGTTCTGAGCGGTCGTTACCGCTCCGGACCGGTTTGCGACGGTTCCGACCGGTCCGGACCGGTTTGCGCCGGTCGTGACCAGTCCGGACCGCTCCGGACCGGTTCTGAGCGGTCGTTCCCGGTCCGGACCGGTTTGCGCCGGTCGTGACCGGTCCGGACCGGTTTGCGCCGGTCGTTACTGGTCCGGACCGGTCCGGACCGGTTTGCGCCGGTCGTTGCCGGTCCGGACCGGTTCTGAGCGGTCGTTACCGGTCCGGACCGGTTTGCGCTGGTTCCGACCGGTCCGGACCGGTTTGCGCCGGTTCCAACCGGTCCGGACCAGTTTGCGCCGGTCGTTACCGGTCGTTACCGGTCCGGACCGGTTTGCGCCGGTTCCGACCGGTCCGGACCGGTTTGCGCCGGTTCCGACCGGTCCGGACCAGGTTGCGCCGGTCGTTACCGGTCCGGACCGGTCCGGACCGGTTTGCGCCGGTCGTTACCGGTCCGGACCGGTCCGGACCGGTTCTGAGCGGTCGTTACCGCTCCGGACCGGTTTGCGACGGTTCCGACCGGTCCGGACCGGTTTGCGCCGGTCGTGACCAGTCCGGACCGCTCCGGACCGGTTCTGAGCGGTCGTTCCCGGTCCGGACCGGTTTGCGCCGGTTCCGACCGGTCCGGACCGGTTCTCAGCGGTCGTTACCGGTCCGGACCGGTTTGCACCGGTTCCGACCGGTCCGGACCGGTTTGCGCCGGTCGTTACCGGTCCGGACCGCTCCGGTCCGGTTCTGAGCGGTCGTTACCGGTCCGGACCGGTTTTCGCCGGTCGTTACCGGTCCGGACCGGTTCTGAGCGGTCGTTCCCGGTCCGGACCGGTTTGCGCCGGTCCCGACCGGTCCGGACCGGTTTGCGCCGGTCGTTACCGGTCCGGACCGGTTCTGAGCGGTCGTTCCCGGTCCGGACCGGTTTGCGCCGGTTCCGACCGGTCCGGACCGGTTTGCGCCGGTTCCGACCGGTCCGGACCGGTTTGCGCCGGTCATGACCGGTCCGGACCGGTTTGCGCCGGTCGTTACCGGTCCGGACCGGTTTGCGCCGGTCGTTACCGGTCCGGACCGGTTCTGAGCGGTCGTTACCGGTCTGGACCGGTTTTCGCCGGTCGTGACCGGTCCGGACCGGTTTGCGCCGGTCGTGACCGGTCCGGACCGCTCCGGTCCGGTTCTGAGCGGTCGTTCCCGGTCCGGACCGGTTTGCGCCGGTTCCGACCGGTCCGGACCGGTTTGCGCCGGTTCCAACCGGTCCGGACCAGTTTGCGCCGGTCGTTACCGGTCGTTACCGGTCCGGATCGGTTTGCGCCGGTTCCGACCGGTCCGGACCGGTTTGCGCCGGTTCCGACCGGTCCGGACCAGGTTGCGCCGGTCGTTACCGGTCCGGACCGGTCCGGACCGGTTTGCGCCGGTCGTTACCGGTCCGGACCGGTCCGGACCGGTTCTGAGCGGTCGTTACCGCTCCGGACCGGTTTGCGACGGTTCCGACCGGTCCGGACCGGTTTGCGCCGGTCGTGACCAGTCCGGACCGCTCCGGACCGGTTCTGAGCGGTCGTTCCCGGTCCGGACCGGTTTGCGCCGGTCGTTACCGGTCCGGACCGGTCCGGACCAGTTTGCGCCGGTCGTTACCGGTCCGGACCGGTCCGGACCGGTTCTGAGCGGTCGTTACCGGTCCGGACCGGTTTGCGCCGGTCGTGACCGGTCCGGACCGCTCCGGACCGGTTCTGAGCGGTCGTTCCCGGTCCGGACCGGTTTGCGCCGGTTCCGACCGGTCCGGACCGGTTTGCGCCGGTCGTGACCGGTCCGGACCGGTTTGCGCCGGTCGTTACCGGTCCGGACCGCTCCGGTCCGGTTCTGAGCGGTCGTTACCGGTCCGGACCGGTTTTCGCCGGTCGTTACCGGTCCGGACCGGTTCTGAGCGGTCGTTCCCGGTCCGGACCGGTTTGCGCCGGTCCCGACCGGTCCGGACCGGTTTGCGCCGGTCGTTACCGGTCCGGACCGGTTCTGAGCGGTCGTTCCCGGTCCGGACCGGTTTGCGCCGGTTCCGACCGGTCCGGACCGGTTTGCGCCGGTTCCGACCGGTCCGGACCGGTTTGCGCCGGTTCCGACCGGTCCGGACCGGTTTGCGCCGGTCATGACCGGTCCGGACCGGTTTGCGCCGGTCGTTACCGGTCCGGACCGGTTTGCGCCGGTCGTTACCGGTCCGGACCGGTTCTGAGCGGTCGTTACCGGTCTGGACCGGTTTTCGCCGGTCGTGACCGGTCCGGACCGGTTTGCGCCGGTCGTGACCGGTCCGGACCGCTCCGGTCCGGTTCTGAGCGGTCGTTCCCGGTCCGGACCGGTTTGCGCCGGTTCCGACCGGTCCGGACCGTTTTGCGCCGGTCGTTACCGGTCCGGACCGGTTCTGAGCGGTCGTTACCAGTCCGGACCGGTTTTCGCCGGTCGTGACCGGTCCGGACCGGTCCGGACCGGTTCCGAGCGGTCGTTACCGGTCCGGACCGGTTTGCGCCGGTCGTTACCGGTCCGGACCGGTTCTGAGCGGTCGTTACCGGTCCAGACCGGTTTTCGCCGGTCGTGACCGGTCCGGACCGGTTTGCGCCGGTCGTGACCTGTCCGGACCGGTTTGCGCCGGTCGTTACTGGTCCGGACCGGTCCGGACCGGTTTGCGCCGGTCGTTGCCGGTCCGGACCGGTTCTGAGCGGTCGTTACCGGTCCGGACCGGTTTGCGCCGGTTCCGACCGGTCCGGACCGGTTTGCGCCGGTTCCAACCGGTCCGGACCAGTTTGCGCCGGTCGTTACCGGTCGTTACCGGTCCGGACCGGTTTGCGCCGGTTCCGACCGGTCCGGACCGGTTTGCGCCGGTTCCGACCGGTCCGGACCAGGTTGCGCCGGTCGTTACCGGTCCGGACCGGTCCGGACCGGTTTGCGCCGGTCGTGACCGGTCCGGACCGGTTTGCGCCGGTCGTTGCCGGTCCGGACCGGTTCTGAGCGGTCGTTACCGGTCCGGACCGGTTTGCGCCGGTCGTGACCGCTCCGGACCGGTTTGCGCCGGTCCCGGCCGGTCCGGACCGGTTTGCGCCGGTCGTTACCGGTCCGGACCGGTTCTGAGCGGTCGTTACCGGTCCAGACCGGTTTGCGCCGGTTCCGACCGGTCCGGACGAGTTTGCGCCGGTCGTTACCGGTCCGGACCGGTCCGGACCGGTTTGCGCCGGTCGTTACCGGTCCGGACCGGTCCGGACCGGTTCTGAGCGGTCGTTACCTGTCCGGACCGGTTTGCGCCTGTTCCGACCGGTCCGGACCGGTTTGCGCCGGTTCCGACCGGTCCGGACCAGTTTGCGCCGGTCGTTACCGGTCCGGACCGGTCCGGACCGGTTTGCGACGGTTCCGACCGGTCCGGACCGGTTTGCGCCGGTCGTGACCGGTCCGGACCGCTCCGGACCGGTTCTGAGCGGTCGTTCCCGGTCCGGACCGGTTTGCGACGGTTCCGACCGGTCCGGACCGGTTTGCGCCGGTCGTGACCGGTCCGGACCGCTCCGGACCGGTTCTGAGCGGTCGTTCCCGGTCCGGACCGGTTTGCGCCGGTTCCGACCGGTCCGGACCGGTTTGCGCCGGTCGTGACCGGTCCGGACCGGTTTGCGCCGGTCGTTACCGGTCCGGACCGGTTCTCAGCGGTCGTTACCGGTCCGGACCGGTTTGCACCGGTTCCGACCGGTCCGGACCGGTTTGCGCCGGTCGTTACCGGTCCGGACCGCTCCGGTCCGGTTCTGAGCGGTCGTTACCGGTCCGGACCGGTTTTCGCCGGTCGTTACCGGTCCGGACCGGTTCTGAGCGGTCGTTCCCGGTCCGGACCGGTTTGCGCCGGTCCCGACCGGTCCGGACCGGTTTGCGCCGGTCGTTACCGGTCCGGACCGGTTCTGAGCGGTCGTTCCCGGTCCGGACCGGTTTGCGCCGGTTCCGACCGGTCCGGACCGGTTTGCGCCGGTTCCGACCGGTCCGGACCGGTTTGCGCCGGTCATGACCGGTCCGGACCGGTTTGCGCCGGTCGTTACCGGTCCGGACCGGTTTGCGCCGGTCGTTACCAGTCCGGACCGGTTCTGAGCGGTCGTTACCGGTCTGGACCGGTTTTCGCCGGTTCCGACCGGTCCGGACCGTTTTGCGCCGGTCGTTACCGGTCCGGACCGGTTCTGAGCGGTCGTTACCAGTCCGGACCGGTTTTCGCCGGTCGTGACCGGTCCGGACCGGTCCGGACCGGTTCCGAGCGGTCGTTACCGGTCCGGACCGGTTTGCGCCGGTCGTTACCGGTCCGGACCGGTTCTGAGCGGTCGTTACCGGTCCAGACCGGTTTTCGCCGGTCGTGACCGGTCCGGACCGGTTTGCGCCGGTCGTGACCGGTCCGGACCGGTTTGCGCCGGTCGTTACTGGTCCGGACCGGTCCGGACCGGTTTGCGCCGGTCGTTGCCGGTCCGGACCGGTTCTGAGCGGTCGTTACCGGTCCGGACCGGTTTGCGCTGGTTCCGACCGGTCCGGACCGGTTTGCGCCGGTTCCAACCGGTCCGGACCAGTTTGCGCCGGTCGTTACCGGTCGTTACCGGTCCGGACCGGTTTGCGCCGGTTCCGACCGGTCCGGACCGGTTTGCGCCGGTTCCGACCGGTCCGGACCAGGTTGCGCCGGTCGTTACCGGTCCGGACCGGTCCGGACCGGTTTGCGCCGGTCGTGACCGGTCCGGACCGGTTTGCGCCGGTCGTTGCCGGTCCGGACCGGTTCTGAGCGGTCGTTACCGGTCCGGACCGGTTTGCGCCGGTCGTGACCGCTCCGGACCGGTTTGCGACGGTTCCGACCGGTCCGGACCGGTTTGCGCCGGTCGTGACCAGTCCGGACCGCTCCGGACCGGTTCTGAGCGGTCGTTCCCGGTCCGGACCGGTTTGCGCCGGTTCCGACCGGTCCGGACCGGTTTTCGACGGTCGTGACCGGTCCGGACCGGTTTGCGCCGGTCGTTACCGGTCCGGACCGGTCCGGACCAGTTTGCGCCGGTCGTTACCGGTCCGGACCGGTCCGGACCGGTTCTGAGCGGTCGTTACCGGTCCGGACCGGTTTGCGCCGGTTCCGACCGGTCCGGACCGGTTTGCGCCGGTCGTGACCGGTCCGGACCGCTCCGGACCGGTTCTGAGCGGTCGTTCCCGGTCCGGACCGGTTTGCGCCGGTTCCGACCGGTCCGGACCGGTTTGCGCCGGTCGTGACCGGTCCGGACCGGTTTGCGCCGGTCGTTACCGGTCCGGACCGGTTTGCGCCGGTCGTTACCGGTCCGGACCGGTCTGGACCGGTTCTGAGCGGTCGTTACCGGTCCGGACCGGTTTGCGCCGGTCCCGACCGGTCCGGACCGGTTTGCGCCGGTCTTTACCGGTCCGGACCGGTTCTGAGCGGTCGTTCCCGGTCCGGACCGGTTTGCGCCTGTCCCGACCGGTCCGGACCGGTTTGCGCCGGTCGTTACCGGTCCGGACCGGTTCTGAGCGGTCGTTCCCGGTCCGGACCGGTTTGCGCCGGTTCCGACCGGTCCGGACCGGTTTGCGCCGGTTCCGACCGGTCCGGACCGGTTTGCGCCGGTCGTTACCGGTCCGGACCGGTCTGGACCGGTTCTGAGCGGTCGTTACCGGTCCGGACCGGTTTGCGCCTGTCCCGACCGGTCCGGACCGGTTTGCGCCGGTCGTTACCGGTCCGGACCGGTTCTGAGCGGTCGTTCCCGGTCCGGACCGGTTTGCGCCGGTTCCGACCGGTCCGGACCGGTTTGCGCCGGTTCCGACCGGTCCGGACCGGTTTGCGCCGGTTCCGACCGGTCCGGACCAGTTTGCGCCGGTCGTTACCGGTCCGGACCGGTCCGGACCGGTTTGCGCCGGTCGTGACCGGTCCGGACCGCTCCGGTCCGGTTCTGAGCGGTCGTTCCCGGTCCGGACCGGTTTGCGCCGGTTCCGACCGGTCCGGACCGTTTTGCGCCGGTCGTTACCGGTCCGGTCCGGTTCTGAGCGGTCGTTCCCGGTCCGGACCGGTTTGCGACGGTTCCGACCGGTCCGGACCGGTTTGCGCCGGTCGTGACCGGTCCGGACCGCTCCGGACCGGTTCTGAGCGGTCGTTCCCGGTCCGGACCGGTTTGCGCCGGTTCCGACCGGTCCGGACCGGTTTGCGCCGGTCGTGACCGGTCCGGACCGGTTTGCGCCGGTCGTTACCGGTCCGGACCGGTTTGCGCCTGTCGTTACCGGTCCGGACCGGTCCGGACCGGTTCTGAGCGGTCGTTACCGGTCCGGACCGGTTTGCGCCGGTCCCGACCGGTCCGGACCGGTTTGCGCCGGTCTTTACCGGTCCGGACCGGTTCTGAGCGGTCGTTCCCGGTCCGGACCGGTTTGCGCCGGTTCCGACCGGTCCGGACCGGTTTGCGCCGGTTCCGACCGGTCCGGACCGGTTTGCGCCGGTTCCGACCGGTCCGGACCGGTTCTGAGCGGTCGTTCCCGGTCCGGACCGGTTTGCGCCGGTTCCGACCGGTCCGGACCGGTTCTGAGCGGTCGTTCCCGGTCCGGACCGGTTTGCGCCGGTTCCGACCAGTCCGGACCGGTTTGCGCCGGTCGTTACCGGTCCGGACCGGTTTGCTCCGGTTCTGACTGGTTCTTACCGGTCTAGACCGGTTTGCGCCGGTTCCGACCGGTCCGGACCGGTTTGCGCCGGTTCCGACCGGTCCGGACCGGTTTGCGCCGGTTCCGACCGGTCCGGACCGGTTTGCGCTGCTTCAGACCGGTCCGGACCGGTTTGCGCCGGTCGTTACAGGTCCGGACCGGTCCGGACCGGTTTTGCGCCGGTCGGTACTGGTCCGGACCGGTCCGGACCGGTTCTGAGCGGTCGTTACCGGTCCGGACCGGTTTGCGACGGTTCCGACCGGTCCGGACCGGTTTGTGCCGGTCGTGACCGGTCCGGACCGCTCCGGACCGGTTCTGAGCGGTCGTTCCCGGTCCGGACCGGTTTGCGCCGGTTCCGACCGGTCCGGACCGGTTTGCGCCGGTCGTGACCGGTCGGACCGGTTTGCGCCGGTCGTTACCGGTCCGGACCGGTCCGGACCGGTTTTGCGCCTGTCGTTACCGGTCCGGACCGGTCCGGACCGGTTCTGAGCGGTCGTTCCCGGTCCGGACCGGTTTGCGACGGTTCCGACCGGTCCGGACCGGTTTGCGCCGGTCGTGACCGGTCCGGACCGGTTTGCGCCGGTCGTTACCGGTCCGGACCGGTTTGCGCCGGTCGTGACCGGTCCGGACCGGTTTGCGCCGGTCGTTACTGGTCCGGACCGGTCCGGACCGGTTTGCGCCGGTCGTTGCCGGTCCGGACCGGTTCTGAGCGGTCGTTACCGGTCCGGACCGGTTTGCGCTGGTTCCGACCGGTCCGGACCGGTTTGCGCCGGTTCCAACCGGTCCGGACCAGTTGCGCCGGTCGTTACCGGTCGTTACCGGTCCGGACCGGTTTGCCGCCGGTTCCGACCGGTCCGGACCGGTTTGCGCCGGTTCCGACCGGTCCGGACCAGGTTGCGCCGGTCGTTACCGGTCCGGACCGGTCCGGACCGGTTTGCGCCGGTCGTTACCGGTCCGGACCGGTCCGGACCGGTTCTGAGCGGTCGTTACCGCTCCGGACCGGTTTGCGACGGTTCCGACCGGTCCGGACCGGTTTGCGCCGGTCGTGACCAGTCCGGACCGCTCCGGACCGGTTCTGAGCGGTCGTTCCCGGTCCGGACCGGTTTGCGCCGGTTCCGACCGGTCCGGACCGGTTTTCGACGGTCGTGACCGGTCCGGACCGGTTTGCGCCGGTCGTTACCGGTCCGGACCGGTCCGGACCAGTTTGCGCCGGTCGTTACCGGTCCGGACCGGTCCGGACCGGTTCTGAGCGGTCGTTACCGGTCCGGACCGGTTTGCGCCGGTTCCGACCGGTCCGGACCGGTTTGCGCCGGTCGTGACCGGTCCGGACCGCTCCGGACCGGTTCTGAGCGGTCGTTCCCGGTCCGGACCGGTTTGCGCCGGTTCCGACCGGTCCGGACCGGTTTGCGCCGGTCGTGACCGGTCCGGACCGGTTTGCGCCGGTCGTTACCGGTCCGGACCGGTTTGCGCCGGTCGTTACCGGTCCGGACCGGTCTGGACCGGTTCTGAGCGGTCGTTACCGGTCCGGACCGGTTTGCGCCGGTCCCGACCGGTCCGGACCGGTTTGCGCCGGTCTTTACCGGTCC
>NW_028114309.1:0-78150 GCF_964289735.1 Phaethon aethereus | reverse complement strand
TTGGCGCTCACGAGCGAGACAAATTGCTTTGGCTGTTTGCAAGGCTTGGAAAGAGCAGAGCCCCAGTCTTGCTGTTAATCTGCAATGACGGCCAGGGCAAGTGAGGACCAGCAAGACAATTCCTGCCTAGCACCTTCCTTGGAGGAGAGAGAGTGCAACGTTTCATTTTAGCATTTTGGCGCTCACGAGGGAGTCAAACTGCTTTGGCTGTTTGCAAGGCTAGGAAAGAGCAGAGCACCAGACTTGCTGTTCATGTGCAATGTCTGCCAGGGCAAGTGAGGTCCAGCAAGACAATTCCTGCCTAGCACTTTCCTTGGAGGAGAGAGAGTGCAACGTTTCATTTTGCTTTTTTGAGTGCGAGAGTGAGAAAAAGCAGAGTGCCTGTTTGCAAGGCTAGGAAAGAGCAGAGCCCCAGTCTTGCTGTTTATCTGCAATGACTGCCAGGGCAAGTGAGGACCAGCAAGACAATTCCTGCCTAGCACCTTCCTTGGAGGAGAGAGAGTGCAACGTTTCATTTTAGCATTTTGGCGCTCACGAGGGAGACAAACTGCTTTGGCTGTTTGCAAGGCTAGGAAAGAGCAGAGCCCCAGACTTGCTGTTCATGTGCAATGTCTGCCAGGGCAAGTGAGGTCCAGCAAGACAATTCCTGCCTAGCACCTTCCTTGGAGGAGAGAGAGTGCAACGTTTCATTTTGCTTTTTTGAGTGCGAGAGTGAGAAAAAGCAGAGTGCCTGTTTGCAAGGCTAGGAAAGAGCAGAGCCCCAGTCTTGCTGTTTACCTGCAATGACTGCCAGGGCAAGTGAGGACCAGCAAGACAATTCCTGCCTAGCACCTTCCTTGGAGGAGAGAGAGTGCAACGTTTCATTTTAACATTTTGGCGCTCACGAGGGAGACAAACTGCTTTGGCTGTTTGCAAGGCTAGGAAAGAGCAGAGCCCCAGTCTTGCTGTTTATCTGCAATGACTGCCAGGGCAAGTGAGTACCAGCAAGACAATTCCTGCCTAGCACCTTCCTTGGAGGAGAGAGAGTGCAACGTTTCATTTTAGCATTTTGGCGCTCACGAGGGAGACAAACTGCTTTGGCTGTTTGCAAATCTAGGAAAGAGCAGAGCCCCAGTCTTGCTGTTTATCTGCAATGACTGCCAGGGCAAGTGAGGACCAGCAAGACAATTCCTGCCTAGCACCTTCCTTGGAGAGGAGAGAGTTCAACGTTTCATTTTGCTTTTTGGAGTGCCAGAGTGAGAAAAAGCAGAGTGCCTCTTTGCAAGGCTAGGAAAGAGCAGAGCCCCAGTCTTGCTGTTTATCTGCAATGACTGCCAGGGCAAGTGAGGACCAGCAAGACAATTCCTGCCTAGCACCTTCCTTGGAGGAGAGAGAGTGCAACGTTTCATTTTAGCATTTTGGCGCTCACGAGGGAGACAAACTCCTTTGGCTGTTTGCAAGGCTAGGAAAGAGCAGAGCCCCAGACTTGCTGTTCATGTGCAATGTCTGCCAGGGCAAGTGAGGTCCAGCAAGACAATTCCTGCCTAGCACCTTCCTTGGAGGAGAGAGAGTGCAACGTTTCATTTTGCTTTTTTGAGTGCGAGAGTGAGAAAAAGCAGAGTGCCTGTTTGCAAGGTTAGGAAAGAGCAGAGCCCCAGTCTTGCTGTTTACCTGCAATGACTGCCAGGGCAAGTGAGGACCAGCAAGACAATTCCTGCCTAGCACCTTCCTTGGAGGAGAGAGAGTGCAACGTTTCATTTTAGCATTTTGGCGCTCACGAGGGACACAAACTGCTTTGGCTGTTTGCAAGGCTAGGAAAGAGCAGAGCCCCAGTCTTGCTGTTCATCTGCAATGACTGCCAGGGCAAGTGAGGACCAGCAAGACAATTCCTGCCTAGCACCTTCCTTGGAGAGGAGAGAGTTCAACGTTTCATTTTGCTTTTTGGAGTGCCAGAGTGAGAAAAAGCAGAGTGCCTCTTTGCAAGGCTAGGAAAGAGCAGAGCCCCAGTCTTGCTGTTTATCTGCAATGACTGCCAGGGCAAGTGAGGACCAGCAAGACAATTCCTGCCTAGCGCCTTCCTTGGAGGAGAGAGAGTGCAACGTTTCATTTTAGCTTTTTGGCGATCATGAGCGAGACAAACTGCTTTGGCTGTTTGCAAGGCTAGAAAAGAGCAGAGCCCCAGTCTTGCTGTTTATCTGCAATGACTGCCAGGGCAAGTGAGGACCAGCAAGACAATTCCTGCCTAGCACCTTCCTTGGAGGAGAGAGAGTGCAACGTTTCATTTTAACATTTTGGCGCTCACGAGGGAGACAAACTGCTTTGGCTGTTTGCAAGGCTAGGAAAGAGCAGAGCCCCAGTCTTGCTGTTTATCTGCAATGACTGCCAGGGCAAGTGAGTACCAGCAAGACAATTCCTGCCTAGCACCTTCCTTGGAGGAGAGAGAGTGCAACGTTTCATATTAGCATTTTGGCGCTCACGAGGGAGACAAACGGCTTTGGCTGTTTGCAAGGCTAGGAAAGAGCAGAGCCCCAGTCTTGCTGTTCATCTGCAATGACTGCCAGGGCAAGTGAGGACCAGCAAGACAATTCCTGCCTAGCACCTTCCTTGGAGGAGAGAGAGTGCAACGTTTCATTTTAGCATTTTGGCGCTCACGAGGGAGACAAACAACTTTGGCTGTTAGCAAATCTAGGAAAGAGCAGAGCCCCAGTCTTGCTGTTTATCTGCAATGACTGCCAGGGCAAGTGAAGACCAGCAAGACAATTCCTGCCTAGCACCTTCCTTGGAGAGGAGAGAGTTCAACGTTTCATTTTGCTTTTTGGAGTGCCAGAGTGAGAAAAAGCAGAGTGCCTCTTTGCAAGGCTAGGAAAGAGCAGAGCCCCAGTCTTGCTGTTTATCTGCAATGACTGCCAGGGCAAGTGAGGACCAGCAAGACAATTCCTGCCTAGCGCCTTCCTTGGAGGAGAGAGAGTGCAACGTTTCATTTTAGCATTTTGGCGATCATGAGCGAGACAAACTGCTTTGGCTGTTTGCAAGGCTAGAAAAGAGCAGAGCCCCAGTCTTGCTGTTTATCTGCAATGACTGCCAGGGCAAGTGAGGACCAGCAAGACAATTCCTGCCTAGCACCTTCCTTGGAGGAGAGAGAGTGCAACGTTTCATTTTGCTTTTTGGAGTGCGAGAGTGAGAAAAAGCAGAGTGCCTGTTTGCAAGGCTAGGAAAGAGCACAGACCGAGTCTTGCTGTTTATCTGAAATGAGTGCCAGGACAAGTGAGGACCAGCAAGACAATTCCTGCCTAGCACCTTCCTTGGAGGAGAGAGAGTGCAACGTTTCATTTTAGCATTTTGGCGCTCACGAGTGAGACAAATTGCTTTGGCTGTTTGCAAGGCTAGGAAAGAGCAGAGCCCCAGTCTTGCTGTTTATCTGCAATGACTGCCAGGGCAAGTGAGGACCAGCAAGACAATTCCTGCCTAGCACCTTCCTTGGAGGAGAGAGAGTGCAACGTTTCATTTTAGCATTTTGGCGCTCACGAGGGAGTCAAACTGCTTTGGCTATTTGCAAGGCTAGGAAAGAGCAGAGCCCCAGTCTTGCTGTTCATGTGCAATGTCTGCCAGGGCAAGTGAGGTCCAGCAAGACAATTCCTGCCTAGCACCTTCCTTGGAGGAGAGAGAGTGCAACGTTTCATTTTGCTTTTTGGAGTGCGAGAGTGAGAAAAAGCAGAGTGCCTGTTTGCAAGGCTAGGAAAGAGCAGAGCCCCAGTCTTGCTGTTTATCTGCAATGACTGCCAGGGCAAGTGAGGACCAGCAAGACAATTCCTGCCTAGCACCTTCCTTGGAGGAGAGAGAGTGCAACGTTTCATTTTGCTTTTTGGAGTGCGAGAGTGAGAAAAAGCAGAGTGCCTGTTTGCAAGGCTAGGAAAGAGCACAGACCGAGTCTTGCTGTTTATCTGAAATGAGTGCCAGGACAAGTGAGGACCAGCAAGACAATTCCTGCCTAGCACCTTCCTTGGAGGAGAGAGAGTGCAACGTTTCATTTTAGCATTTTGGCGCTCACGAGCGAGACAAATTGCTTTGGCTCTTTGCAAGGCTTGGAAAGAGCAGAGCCCCAGTCTTGCTGTTTATCTGCAATGACTGCCAGGGCAAGTGAGGACCAGCAAGACAATTCCTGCCTAGCACCTTCCTTGGAGGAGAGAGAGTGCAACATTTCATTTTAGCATTTTGGCGCTCACGAGGGAGTCAAACTGCTTTGGCTGTTTGCAAGGCTAGGAAAGAGCAGAGCCCCAGACTTGCTGTTCATGTGCAATGTCTGCCAGGGCAAGTGAGGTCCAGCAAGACAATTCCTGCCTAGCACCTTCCTTGGAGGAGAGAGAGTGCAACGTTTCATTTTGCTTTTTTGAGTGCGAGAGTGAGAAAAAGCAGAGTGCCTGTTTGCAAGGCTAGGAAAGAGCAGAGCCCCAGTCTTGCTGTTTATCTGCAATGACTGCCAGGGCAAGTGAGGACCAGCAAGACAATTCCTGCCTAGCACCTTCCTTGGAGGAGAGAGAGTGCAACGTTTCATTTTAACATTTTGGCGCTCACGAGGGAGACAAACTGCTTTGGCTGTTTGCAAGGCTAGGAAAGAGCAGAGCCCCAGTCTTGCTGTTTATCTGCAATGACTGCCAGGGCAAGTGAGTACCAGCAAGACAATTCCTGCCTAGCACCTTCCTTGGAGGAGAGAGAGTGCAACGTTTCATATTAGCATTTTGGCGCTCACGAGGGAGACAAACTGCTTTGGCTGTTTGCAAGGCTAGGAAAGAGCAGAGCCCCAGTCTTGCTGTTTATCTGCAATGACTGCCAGGGCAAGTGAGGACCAGCAAGACAATTCCTGCCTAGCACCTTCCTTGGAGAGGAGAGAGTTCAACGTTTCATTTTGCTTTTTGGAGTGCCAGAGTGAGAAAAAGCAGAGTGCCTCTTTGCAAGGCTAGGAAAGAGCAGAGCCCCAGTCTTGCTGTTTATCTGCAATGACTGCCAGGGCAAGTGAGGACCAGCAAGACAATTCCTGCCTAGCGCCTTCCTTGGAGGAGAGAGAGTGCAACGTTTCATTTTAGCTTTTTGGCGATCATGAGCGAGACAAACTGCTTTGGCTGTTTGCAAGGCTAGAAAAGAGCAGAGCCCCAGTCTTGCTGTTTATCTGCAATGACTGCCAGGGCAAGTGAGGACCAGCAAGACAATTCCTGCCTAGCACCTTCCTTGGAGGAGAGAGAGTGCAACGTTTCATTTTGCTTTTTGGAGTGCGAGAGTGAGAAAAAGCAGAGTGCCTGTTTGCAAGGCTAGGAAAGAGCACAGACCGAGTCTTGCTGTTTATCTGAAATGAGTGCCAGGACAAGTGAGGACCAGCAAGACAATTCCTGCCTAGCACCTTCCTTGGAGGAGAGAGAGTGCAACGTTTCATTTTAGCATTTTGGCGCTCACGAGCGAGACAAATTGCTTTGGCTGTTTGCAAGGCTAGGAAAGAGCAGAGCCCCAGTCTTGCTGTTTATCTGCAATGACTGCCAGGGCAAGTGAGGACCAGCAAGACAATTCCTGCCTAGCACCTTCCTTGGAGGAGAGAGAGTGCAACGTTTCATTTTAGCATTTTGGCGCTCACGAGGGAGTCAAACTGCTTTGGCTATTTGCAAGGCTAGGAAAGAGCAGAGCCCCAGTCTTGCTGTTCATGTGCAATGTCTGCCAGGGCAAGTGAGGTCCAGCAAGACAATTCCTGCCTAGCACCTTCCTTGGAGGAGAGAGAGTGCAACGTTTCATTTTGCTTTTTGGAGTGCGAGAGTGAGAAAAAGCAGAGTGCCTGTTTGCAAGGCTAGGAAAGAGCAGAGCCCCAGTCTTGCTGTTTATCTGCAATGACTGCCAGGGCAAGTGAGGACCAGCAAGACAATTCCTGCCTAGCACCTTCCTTGGAGGAGAGAGAGTGCAACGTTTCATTTTAACATTTTGGCGCTCACGAGGGAGACAAACTGCTTTGGCTGTTTGCAAGGCTAGGAAAGAGCAGAGCCCCAGTCTTGCTGTTTATCTGCAATGACTGCCAGGGCAAGTGAGTACCAGCAAGACAATTCCTGCCTAGCACCTTCCTTGGAGGAGAGAGAGTGCAACGTTTCATTTTAGCATTTTGGCGCTCACGAGGGAGACAAACTGCTTTGGCTGTTTGCAAGGCTAGGAAAGAGCAGAGCCCCAGTCTTGCTGTTCATGTGCAATGTCTGCCAGGGCAAGTGAGGTCCAGCAAGACAATTCCTGCCTAGCACCTTCCTTGGAGGAGAGAGAGTGCAACGTTTCATTTTGCTTTTTGGAGTGCGAGAGTGAGAAAAAGCAGAGTGCCTGTTTGCAAGGCTAGGAAAGAGCAGAGCCCCAGTCTTGCTGTTTATCTGCAATGACTGCCAGGGCAAGTGAGGACCAGCAAGACAATTCCTGCCTAGCACCTTCCTTGGAGGAGAGAGAGTGCAACGTTTCATTTTGCTTTTTGGAGTGCGAGAGTGAGAAAAAGCAGAGTGCCTGTTTGCAAGGCTAGGAAAGAGCACAGACCGAGTCTTGCTGTTTATCTGAAATGAGTGCCAGGACAAGTGAGGACCAGCAAGACAATTCCTGCCTAGCACCTTCCTTGGAGGAGAGAGAGTGCAACGTTTCATTTTAGCATTTTGGCGCTCACGAGCGAGACAAATTGCTTTGGCTCTTTGCAAGGCTTGGAAAGAGCAGAGCCCCAGTCTTGCTGTTTATCTGCAATGACTGCCAGGGCAAGTGAGGACCAGCAAGACAATTCCTGCCTAGCGCCTTCCTTGGAGGAGAGAGAGTGCAACGTTTCATTTTAGCTTTTTGGCGATCATGAGCGAGACAAACTGCTTTGGCTGTTTGCAAGGCTAGAAAAGAGCAGAGCCCCAGTCTTGCTGTTTATCTGCAATGACTGCCAGGGCAAGTGAGGACCAGCAAGACAATTCCTGCCTAGCACCTTCCTTGGAGGAGAGAGAGTGCAACGTTTCATTTTGCTTTTTGGAGTGCGAGAGTGAGAAAAAGCAGAGTGCCTGTTTGCAAGGCTAGGAAAGAGCACAGACCGAGTCTTGCTGTTTATCTGAAATGAGTGCCAGGACAAGTGAGGACCAGCAAGACAATTCCTGCCTAGCACCTTCCTTGGAGGAGAGAGAGTGCAACGTTTCATTTTAGCATTTTGGCGCTCACGAGCGAGACAAATTGCTTTGGCTGTTTGCAAGGCTAGGAAAGAGCAGAGCCCCAGTCTTGCTGTTTATCTGCAATGACTGCCAGGGCAAGTGAGGACCAGCAAGACAATTCCTGCCTAGCACCTTCCTTGGAGGAGAGAGAGTGCAACGTTTCATTTTAGCATTTTGGCGCTCACGAGGGAGTCAAACTGCTTTGGCTATTTGCAAGGCTAGGAAAGAGCAGAGCCCCAGTCTTGCTGTTCATGTGCAATGTCTGCCAGGGCAAGTGAGGTCCAGCAAGACAATTCCTGCCTAGCACCTTCCTTGGAGGAGAGAGAGTGCAACGTTTCATTTTGCTTTTTGGAGTGCGAGAGTGAGAAAAAGCAGAGTGCCTGTTTGCAAGGCTAGGAAAGAGCAGAGCCCCAGTCTTGCTGTTTATCTGCAATGACTGCCAGGGCAAGTGAGGACCAGCAAGACAATTCCTGCCTAGCACCTTCCTTGGAGGAGAGAGAGTGCAACGTTTCATTTTAACATTTTGGCGCTCACGAGGGAGACAAACTGCTTTGGCTGTTTGCAAGGCTAGGAAAGAGCAGAGCCCCAGTCTTGCTGTTTATCTGCAATGACTGCCAGGGCAAGTGAGTACCAGCAAGACAATTCCTGCCTAGCACCTTCCTTGGAGGAGAGAGAGTGCAACGTTTCATTTTAGCATTTTGGCGCTCACGAGGGAGACAAACTGCTTTGGCTGTTTGCAAGGCTAGGAAAGAGCAGAGCCCCAGTCTTGCTGTTCATCTGCAATGACTGCCAGGGCAAGTGAGGACCAGCAAGACAATTCCTGCCTAGCACCTTCCTTGGAGGAGAGAGAGTGCAGCGTTTCATTTTAGCTTTTTGGCGCTCACGAGCGAGACCAATTGCTTTGGCTGTTTGCAAGGCTAGGAAAGAGCAGAGCCCCAGTCTTGCTGTTTATCTGCAATGACTGCCAGGGCAAGTGAGGACCAGCAAGACAATTCCTGCCTAGCACCTTCCTTGGAGAGGAGAGAGTTCAACGTTTCATTTTGCTTTTTGGAGTGCCAGAGTGAGAAAAAGCAGAGTGCCTCTTTGCATGGCTAGGAAAGACTGGAGCCCCAGTCTTGCTGTTTATCTGCAATGACTGCCAGGGCAAGTGAGGACCAGCAAGACAATTCCTGCCTAGCACCTTCCTTGGAGGAGAGAGAGTGCAACGTTTCATTTTAGCATTTTGGCGCTCACGAGGGAGACAAACTGCTTTGGCTGTTTGCAAGGCTAGGAAAGAGCAGAGCCCCAGTCTTGCTGTTTATCTGCAATGACTGCCAGGGCAAGTGAGGACCAGCAAGACAATTCCTGCCTAGCACCTTCCTTGGAGGAGAGAGAGTGCAACGTTTCATTTTAGCATTTTGGCGCTCACGAGGGAGACAAACTGCTTTGGCTGTTTGCAAGGTTAGGACAGAGCAGAGCCCGAGTCTTGCTGTTTATCTGCAATGTCTGCCGGGGCAAGTGAGGACCAGCAAGACAATTCCTGCCTAGCACCTTCCTTGGAGGAGAGAGAGTGCAGCGTTTCATTTTAGCTTTTTGGCGCTCACGAGCGAGACAAACTGCTTTGGCTGTTTGCAAGGCTAGGAAAGAGCAGAGCCCCAGTCTTGCTGTTCATGTGCAATGTCTGCCAGGGCAAGTGAGGTCCAGCAAGACAATTCCTGCCTAGCACCTTCCTTGGAGGAGAGAGAGTGCAACGTTTCATTTTAGCATTTTGGCGATCATGAGCGAGACAAACTGCTTTGGCTGTTTGCAAGGCTAGAAAAGAGCAGAGCCCCAGTCTTGCTGTTTATCTGCAATGACTGCCAGGGCAAGTGAGGACCAGCAAGACAATTCCTGCCTAGCACGTTCCTTGGAGAGGAGAGAGTTCAACGTTTCATTTTGCTTTTTGGAGTGCCAGAGTGAGAAAAAGCAGAGTGCCTCTTTGCAAGGCTAGGAAAGACTGGAGCCCCAGTCTTGCTGTTTATCTGCAATGACTGCCAGGGCAAGTGAGGACCAGCAAGACAATTCCTGCCTAGCACCTTCCTTGGAGAGAGAGTGCAACGTTTCATTTTAGCATTTTGGCGCTCACGAGGGAGACAAACTGCTTTGGCTGTTTGCAAGGCTAGGACAGAGCAGAGCCCGAGTCTTGCTGTTTATCTGCAATGTCTGCCAGGGCAAGTGAGGACCAGCAAGACAATTCCTGCCTAGCACCTTCCTTGGAGGAGAGAGAGTGCAGCGTTTCATTTTAGCTTTTTGGCGCTCACGAGCGAGACAAACTGCTTTGGCTGTTTGCAAGGCTAGGAAAGAGCAGAGCCCGAGTCTTGCTGTTTATCTGCAATGACTGCCAGGGCAAGTGAGGACCAGCAAGACAATTCCTGCCTAGCACCTTCCTTGGAGGAGAGAGAGTGCAACGTTTCATTTTGCTTTTTGGAGTGCGAGAGTGAGAAAAAGCAGAGTGCCTGTTCGCAAGGCTAGGAAAGAGCAGAGCCCCAGTCTTGCTGTTTATCTGCAATGACTGCCAGGGCAAGTGAGGACCAGCAAGACAATTCCTGCCTAGCACCTTCCTTGGAGGAGAGAGAGTGCAACGTTTCATTTTAGCATTTTGGCGCTCACGAGCGAGACAAATTGCTTTGGCTGTTTGCAAGGCTTGGAAAGAGCAGAGCCCCAGTCTTGCTGTTTATCTGCAATGACTGCCAGGGCAAGTGAGGACCAGCAAGACAATTCCTGCCTAGCACCTTCCTTGGAGGAGAGAGAGTGCAACGTTTCATTTTAGCATTTTGGCGCTCACGAGGGAGTCAAACTGCTTTGGCTGTTTGCAAGGCTGGGAAAGAGCAGAGCCCCAGACTTGCTGCTCATGTGCAATGTCTGCCAGGGCAAGTGAGGTCCAGCAAGACAATTCCTGCCTAGCACCTTCCTTGGAGGAGAGAGAGTGCAACGTTTCATTTTGCTTTTTTGAGTGCGAGAGTGAGAAAAAGCAGAGTGCCTGTTTGCAAGGCTAGGAAAGAGCAGAGCCCCAGTCTTGCTGTTTATCTGCAATGACTGCCAGGGCAAGTGAGTACCAGCAAGACAATTCCTGCCTAGCACCTTCCTTGGAGGAGAGAGAGTGCAACGTTTCATATTAGCATTTTGGCGCTCACGAGGGAGACAAACTGCTTTGGCTGTTTGCAAGGCTAGGAAAGAGCAGAGCCCCAGTCTTGCTGTTTATCTGCAATGACTGCCAGGGCAAGTGAGGACCAGCAAGACAATTCCTGCCTAGCACCTTCCTTGGAGAGGAGAGAGTTCAACGTTTCATTTTGCTTTTTGGAGTGCCAGAGTGAGAAAAAGCAGAGTGCCTCTTTGCAAGGCTAGGAAAGAGCAGAGCCCCAGTCTTGCTGTTTATCTGCAATGACTGCCAGGGCAAGTGAGGACCAGCAAGACAATTCCTGCCTAGCGCCTTCCTTGGAGGAGAGAGAGTGCAACGTTTCATTTTAGCTTTTTGGCGATCATGAGCGAGACAAACTGCTTTGGCTGTTTGCAAGGCTAGAAAAGAGCAGAGCCCCAGTCTTGCTGTTTATCTGCAATGACTGCCAGGGCAAGTGAGGACCAGCAAGACAATTCCTGCCTAGCACCTTCCTTGGAGGAGAGAGAGTGCAACGTTTCATTTTGCTTTTTGGAGTGCGAGAGTGAGAAAAAGCAGAGTGCCTGTTTGCAAGGCTAGGAAAGAGCACAGACCGAGTCTTGCTGTTTATCTGAAATGAGTGCCAGGACAAGTGAGGACCAGCAAGACAATTCCTGCCTAGCACCTTCCTTGGAGGAGAGAGAGTGCAACGTTTCATTTTAGCATTTTGGCGCTCACGAGCGAGACAAATTGCTTTGGCTGTTTGCAAGGCTAGGAAAGAGCAGAGCCCCAGTCTTGCTGTTTATCTGCAATGACTGCCAGGGCAAGTGAGGACCAGCAAGACAATTCCTGCCTAGCACCTTCCTTGGAGGAGAGAGAGTGCAACGTTTCATTTTAGCATTTTGGCGCTCACGAGGGAGTCAAACTGCTTTGGCTATTTGCAAGGCTAGGAAAGAGCAGAGCCCCAGTCTTGCTGTTCATGTGCAATGTCTGCCAGGGCAAGTGAGGTCCAGCAAGACAATTCCTGCCTAGCACCTTCCTTGGAGGAGAGAGAGTGCAACGTTTCATTTTGCTTTTTGGAGTGCGAGAGTGAGAAAAAGCAGAGTGCCTGTTTGCAAGGCTAGGAAAGAGCAGAGCCCCAGTCTTGCTGTTTATCTGCAATGACTGCCAGGGCAAGTGAGGACCAGCAAGACAATTCCTGCCTAGCACCTTCCTTGGAGGAGAGAGAGTGCAACGTTTCATTTTAACATTTTGGCGCTCACGAGGGAGACAAACTGCTTTGGCTGTTTGCAAGGCTAGGAAAGAGCAGAGCCCCAGTCTTGCTGTTTATCTGCAATGACTGCCAGGGCAAGTGAGTACCAGCAAGACAATTCCTGCCTAGCACCTTCCTTGGAGGAGAGAGAGTGCAACGTTTCATTTTAGCATTTTGGCGCTCACGAGGGAGACAAACTGCTTTGGCTGTTTGCAAGGCTAGGAAAGAGCAGAGCCCCAGTCTTGCTGTTCATCTGCAATGACTGCCAGGGCAAGTGAGGACCAGCAAGACAATTCCTGCCTAGCACCTTCCTTGGAGGAGAGAGAGTGCAGCGTTTCATTTTAGCTTTTTGGCGCTCACGAGCGAGACCAATTGCTTTGGCTGTTTGCAAGGCTAGGAAAGAGCAGAGCCCCAGTCTTGCTGTTTATCTGCAATGACTGCCAGGGCAAGTGAGGACCAGCAAGACAATTCCTGCCTAGCACCTTCCTTGGAGAGGAGAGAGTTCAACGTTTCATTTTGCTTTTTGGAGTGCCAGAGTGAGAAAAAGCAGAGTGCCTCTTTGCATGGCTAGGAAAGACTGGAGCCCCAGTCTTGCTGTTTATCTGCAATGACTGCCAGGGCAAGTGAGGACCAGCAAGACAATTCCTGCCTAGCACCTTCCTTGGAGGAGAGAGAGTGCAACGTTTCATTTTAGCATTTTGGCGCTCACGAGGGAGACAAACTGCTTTGGCTGTTTGCAAGGCTAGGAAAGAGCAGAGCCCCAGTCTTGCTGTTTATCTGCAATGACTGCCAGGGCAAGTGAGGACCAGCAAGACAATTCCTGCCTAGCACCTTCCTTGGAGGAGAGAGAGTGCAACGTTTCATTTTAGCATTTTGGCGCTCACGAGGGAGACAAACTGCTTTGGCTGTTTGCAAGGTTAGGACAGAGCAGAGCCCGAGTCTTGCTGTTTATCTGCAATGTCTGCCAGGGCAAGTGAGGACCAGCAAGACAATTCCTGCCTAGCACCTTCCTTGGAGGAGAGAGAGTGCAGCGTTTCATTTTAGCTTTTTGGCGCTCACGAGCGAGACAAACTGCTTTGGCTGTTTGCAAGGCTAGGAAAGAGCAGAGCCCCAGTCTTGCTGTTCATGTGCAATGTCTGCCAGGGCAAGTGAGGTCCAGCAAGACAATTCCTGCCTAGCACCTTCCTTGGAGGAGAGAGAGTGCAACGTTTCATTTTAGCATTTTGGCGATCATGAGCGAGACAAACTGCTTTGGCTGTTTGCAAGGCTAGAAAAGAGCAGAGCCCCAGTCTTGCTGTTTATCTGCAATGACTGCCAGGGCAAGTGAGGACCAGCAAGACAATTCCTGCCTAGCACGTTCCTTGGAGAGGAGAGAGTTCAACGTTTCATTTTGCTTTTTGGAGTGCCAGAGTGAGAAAAAGCAGAGTGCCTCTTTGCAAGGCTAGGAAAGACTGGAGCCCCAGTCTTGCTGTTTATCTGCAATGACTGCCAGGGCAAGTGAGGACCAGCAAGACAATTCCTGCCTAGCACCTTCCTTGGAGAGAGAGTGCAACGTTTCATTTTAGCATTTTGGCGCTCACGAGGGAGACAAACTGCTTTGGCTGTTTGCAAGGCTAGGACAGAGCAGAGCCCGAGTCTTGCTGTTTATCTGCAATGTCTGCCAGGGCAAGTGAGGACCAGCAAGACAATTCCTGCCTAGCACCTTCCTTGGAGGAGAGAGAGTGCAGCGTTTCATTTTAGCTTTTTGGCGCTCACGAGCGAGACAAACTGCTTTGGCTGTTTGCAAGGCTAGGAAAGAGCAGAGCCCCAGTCTTGCTGTTTATCTGCAATGACTGCCAGGGCAAGTGAGGACCAGCAAGACAATTCCTGCCTAGCACCTTCCTTGGAGGAGAGAGAGTGCAACGTTTCATTTTGCTTTTTGGAGTGCGAGAGTGAGAAAAAGCAGAGTGCCTGTTCGCAAGGCTAGGAAAGAGCAGAGCCCCAGTCTTGCTGTTTATCTGCAATGACTGCCAGGGCAAGTGAGGACCAGCAAGACAATTCCTGCCTAGCACCTTCCTTGGAGGAGAGAGAGTGCAACGTTTCATTTTAGCATTTTGGCGCTCACGAGCGAGACAAATTGCTTTGGCTGTTTGCAAGGCTTGGAAAGAGCAGAGCCCCAGTCTTGCTGTTTATCTGCAATGACTGCCAGGGCAAGTGAGGACCAGCAAGACAATTCCTGCCTAGCACCTTCCTTGGAGGAGAGAGAGTGCAACGTTTCATTTTAGCATTTTGGCGCTCACGAGGGAGTCAAACTGCTTTGGCTGTTTGCAAGGCTAGGAAAGAGCAGAGCCCCAGACTTGCTGTTCATGTGCAATGTCTGCCAGGGCAAGTGAGGTCCAGCAAGACAATTCCTGCCTAGCACCTTCCTTGGAGGAGAGAGAGTGCAACGTTTCATTTTGCTTTTTTGAGTGCGAGAGTGAGAAAAAGCAGAGTGCCTGTTTGCAAGGCTAGGAAAGAGCAGAGCCCCAGTCTTGCTGTTTATCTGCAATGACTGCCAGGGCAAGTGAGGACCAGCAAGACAATTCCTGCCTAGCACCTTCCTTGGAGGAGAGAGAGTGCAACGTTTCATTTTAGCATTTTGGCGCTCACGAGGGAGACAAACTCCTTTGGCTGTTTGCAAGGCTAGGAAAGAGCAGAGCCCCAGACTTGCTGTTCATGTGTAATGTCTGCCAGGGCAAGTGAGGTCCAGCAAGACAATTCCTGCCTAGCACCTTCCTTGGAGGAGAGAGAGTGCAACGTTTCATTTTGCTTTTTTGAGTGCGAGAGTGAGAAAAAGCAGAGTGCCTGTTTGCAAGGCTAGGAAAGAGCAGAGCCCCAGTCTTGCTGTTTATCTGCAATGACTGCCAGGGCAAGTGAGGACCAGCAACACAATTCCTGCCTAGCACCTTCCTTGGAGGAGAGAGAGTGCAACGTTTCATTTTAACATTTTGGCGCTCACGAGGGAGACAAACTGCTTTGGCTGTTTGCAAGGCTAGGAAAGAGCAGAGCCCCAGTCTTGCTGTTTATCTGCAATGACTGCCAGGGCAAGTGAGGACCAGCAAGACAATTCCTGCCTAGCACCTTCCTTGGAGGAGAGAGAGTGCAACGTTTCATTTTAGCATTTTGGCGCTCACGAGGGAGACAAACTGCTTTGGCTGTTTGCAAGGCTAGGAAAGAGCAGAGCCCCAGTCTTGCTGTTCATCTGCAATGACTGCCAGGGCAAGTGAGGACCAGCAAGACAATTCCTGCCTAGCACCTTCCTTGGAGGAGAGAGAGTGCAACGTTTCATTTTAGCATTTTGGCGCTCACGAGGGAGACAAACAGCTTTGGCTGTTTGCAAATCTAGGAAAGAGCAGAGCCCCAGTCTTGCTGTTTATCTGCAATGACTGCCAGGGCAAGTGAGGACCAGCAAGACAATTCCTGCCTAGCACCTTCCTTGGAGAGGAGAGAGTTCAACGTTTCATTTTGCTTTTTGGAGTGCCAGAGTGAGAAAAAGCAGAGTGCCTCTTTGCAAGGCTAGGAAAGAGCAGAGCCCCAGTCTTGCTGTTTATCTGCAATGACTGCCAGGGCAAGTGAGGACCAGCAAGACAATTCCTGCCTAGCGCCTTCCTTGGAGGAGAGAGAGTGCAACGTTTCATTTTAGCATTTTGGCGATCATGAGCGAGACAAACTGCTTTGGCTGTTTGCAAGGCTAGAAAAGAGCAGAGCCCCAGTCTTGCTGTTTATCTGCAATGACTGCCAGGGCAAGTGAGGACCAGCAAGACAATTCCTGCCTAGCACGTTCCTTGGAGAGGAGAGAGTTCAACGTCTCATTTTGCTTTTTGGAGTGCCAGAGTGAGAAAAAGCAGAGTGCCTCTTTGCAAGGCTAGGAAAGACTGGAGCCCCAGTCTTGCTGTTTATCTGCAATGACTGCCAGGGCAAGTGAGGACCAGCAAGACAATTCCTGCCTAGCACCTTCCTTGGAGGAGAGAGAGTGCAACGTTTCATTTTAGCATTTTGGCGCTCACGAGGGAGACAAACTGCTTTGGCTGTTTGCAAGGCTAGGACAGAGCAGAGCCCGAGTCTTGCTGTTTATCTGCAATGTCTGCCAGGGCAAGTGAGGACCAGCAAGACAATTCCTGCCTAGCACCTTCCTTGGAGGAGAGAGAGTGCAGCGTTTCATTTTAGCTTTTTGGCGCTCACGAGCGAGACAAACTGCTTTGGCTGTTTGCAAGGCTAGGAAAGAGCAGAGCCCCAGTCTTGCTGTTTATCTGCAATGACTGCCAGGGCAAGTGAGGACCAGCAAGACAATTCCTGCCTAGCACCTTCCTTGGAGGAGAGAGAGTGCAACGTTTCATTTTGCTTTTTGGAGTGCGAGAGTGAGAAAAAGCAGAGTGCCTGTTCGCAAGGCTAGGAAAGAGCAGAGCCCCAGTCTTGCTGTTTATCTGCAATGACTGCCAGGGCAAGTGAGGACCAGCAAGACAATTCCTGCCTAGCACCTTCCTTGGAGGAGAGAGAGTGCAACGTTTCATTTTAGCATTTTGGCGCTCACGAGCGAGACAAACTGCTTTGGCTGTTTGCAAGGCTAGAAAAGAGCAGAGCCCCAGTCTTGCTGTTTATCTGCAATGACTGCCAGGGCAAGTGAGGACCAGCAAGACAATTCCTGCCTAGCACGTTCCTTGGAGAGGAGAGAGTTCAACGTTTCATTTTGCTTTTTGGAGTGCCAGAGTGAGAAAAAGCAGAGTGCCTCTTTGCAAGGCTAGGAAAGACTGGAGCCCCAGTCTTGCTGTTTATCTGCAATGACTGCCAGGGCAAGTGAGGACCAGCAAGACAATTCCTGCCTAGCACCTTCCTTGGAGAGAGAGTGCAACGTTTCATTTTAGCATTTTGGCGCTCACGAGGGAGACAAACTGCTTTGGCTGTTTGCAAGGCTAGGACAGAGCAGAGCCCGAGTCTTGCTGTTTATCTGCAATGTCTGCCAGGGCAAGTGAGGACCAGCAAGACAATTCCTGCCTAGCACCTTCCTTGGAGGAGACAGAGTGCAGCGTTTCATTTTAGCTTTTTGGCGCTCACGAGCGAGACAAACTGCTTTGGCTGTTTGCAAGGCTAGGAAAGAGCAGAGCCCCAGTCTTGCTGTTTATCTGCAATGACTGCCAGGGCAAGTGAGGACCAGCAAGACAATTCCTGCCTAGCACCTTCCTTGGAGGAGAGAGAGTGCAACGTTTCATTTTGCTTTTTGGAGTGCGAGAGTGAGAAAAAGCAGAGTGCCTGTTCGCAAGGCTAGGAAAGAGCAGAGCCCCAGTCTTGCTGTTTATCTGCAATGACTGCCAGGGCAAGTGAGGACCAGCAAGACAATTCCTGCCTAGCACCTTCCTTGGAGGAGAGAGAGTGCAACGTTTCATTTTAGCATTTTGGCGCTCACGAGCGAGACAAATTGCTTTGGCTGTTTGCAAGGCTTGGAAAGAGCAGAGCCCCAGTCTTGCTGTTTATCTGCAATGACTGCCAGGGCAAGTGAGGACCAGCAAGACAATTCCTGCCTAGCACCTTCCTTGGAGGAGAGAGAGTGCAACGTTTCATTTTAGCATTTTGGCGCTCACGAGGGAGTCAAACTGCTTTGGCTGTTTGCAAGGCTAGGAAAGAGCAGAGCCCCAGACTTGCTGTTCATGTGCAATGTCTGCCAGGGCAAGTGAGGTCCAGCAAGACAATTCCTGCCTAGCACCTTCCTTGGAGGAGAGAGAGTGCAACGTTTCATTTTGCTTTTTTGAGTGCGAGAGTGAGAAAAAGCAGAGTGCCTGTTTGCAAGGCTAGGAAAGAGCAGAGCCCCAGTCTTGCTGTTTATCTGCAATGACTGCCAGGGCAAGTGAGGACCAGCAAGACAATTCCTGCCTAGCACCTTCCTTGGAGGAGAGAGAGTGCAACGTTTCATTTTAGCATTTTGGCGCTCACGAGGGAGACAAACTCCTTTGGCTGTTTGCAAGGCTAGGAAAGAGCAGAGCCCCAGACTTGCTGTTCATGTGTAATGTCTGCCAGGGCAAGTGAGGTCCAGCAAGACAATTCCTGCCTAGCACCTTCCTTGGAGGAGAGAGAGTGCAACGTTTCATTTTGCTTTTTTGAGTGCGAGAGTGAGAAAAAGCAGAGTGCCTGTTTGCAAGGCTAGGAAAGAGCAGAGCCCCAGTCTTGCTGTTTATCTGCAATGACTGCCAGGGCAAGTGAGGACCAGCAACACAATTCCTGCCTAGCACCTTCCTTGGAGGAGAGAGAGTGCAACGTTTCATTTTAACATTTTGGCGCTCACGAGGGAGACAAACTGCTTTGGCTGTTTGCAAGGCTAGGAAAGAGCAGAGCCCCAGTCTTGCTGTTTATCTGCAATGACTGCCAGGGCAAGTGAGTACCAGCAAGACAATTCCTGCCTAGCACCTTCCTTGGAGGAGAGAGTGTGCAACGTTTCATTTTAGCATTTTGGCGCTCACGAGGGAGACAAACTGCTTTGGCTGTTTGCAAGGCTAGGAAAGAGCAGAGCCCCAGTCTTGCTGTTCATCTGCAATGACTGCCAGGGCAAGTGAGGACCAGCAAGACAATTCCTGCCTAGCACCTTCCTTGGAGGAGAGAGAGTGCAACGTTTCATTTTAGCATTTTGGCGCTCACGAGGGAGACAAACAGCTTTGGCTGTTTGCAAATCTAGGAAAGAGCAGAGCCCCAGTCTTGCTGTTTATCTGCAATGACTGCCAGGGCAAGTGAGGACCAGCAAGACAATTCCTGCCTAGCACCTTCCTTGGAGAGGAGAGAGTTCAACGTTTCATTTTGCTTTTTGGAGTGCCAGAGTGAGAAAAAGCAGAGTGCCTCTTTGCAAGGCTAGGAAAGAGCAGAGCCCCAGTCTTGCTGTTTATCTGCAATGACTGCCAGGGCAAGTGAGGACCAGCAAGACAATTCCTGCCTAGCGCCTTCCTTGGAGGAGAGAGAGTGCAACGTTTCATTTTAGCATTTTGGCGATCATGAGCGAGACAAACTGCTTTGGCTGTTTGCAAGGCTAGAAAAGAGCAGAGCCCCAGTCTTGCTGTTTATCTGCAATGACTGCCAGGGCAAGTGAGGACCAGCAAGACAATTCCTGCCTAGCACGTTCCTTGGAGAGGAGAGAGTTCAACGTCTCATTTTGCTTTTTGGAGTGCCAGAGTGAGAAAAAGCAGAGTGCCTCTTTGCAAGGCTAGGAAAGACTGGAGCCCCAGTCTTGCTGTTTATCTGCAATGACTGCCAGGGCAAGTGAGGACCAGCAAGACAATTCCTGCCTAGCACCTTCCTTGGAGGAGAGAGAGTGCAACGTTTCATTTTAGCATTTTGGCGCTCACGAGGGAGACAAACTGCTTTGGCTGTTTGCAAGGCTAGGACAGAGCAGAGCCCGAGTCTTGCTGTTTATCTGCAATGTCTGCCAGGGCAAGTGAGGACCAGCAAGACAATTCCTGCCTAGCACCTTCCTTGGAGGAGAGAGAGTGCAGCGTTTCATTTTAGCTTTTTGGCGCTCACGAGCGAGACAAACTGCTTTGGCTGTTTGCAAGGCTAGGAAAGAGCAGAGCCCCAGTCTTGCTGTTTATCTGCAATGACTGCCAGGGCAAGTGAGGACCAGCAAGACAATTCCTGCCTAGCACCTTCCTTGGAGGAGAGAGAGTGCAACGTTTCATTTTGCTTTTTGGAGTGCGAGAGTGAGAAAAAGCAGAGTGCCTGTTCGCAAGGCTAGGAAAGAGCAGAGCCCCAGTCTTGCTGTTTATCTGCAATGACTGCCAGGGCAAGTGAGGACCAGCAAGACAATTCCTGCCTAGCACCTTCCTTGGAGGAGAGAGAGTGCAACGTTTCATTTTAGCATTTTGGCGCTCACGAGCGAGACAAATTGCTTTGGCTGTTTGCAAGGCTTGGAAAGAGCAGAGCCCCAGTCTTGCTGTTTATCTGCAATGACTGCCAGGGCAAGTGAGGACCAGCAAGACAATTCCTGCCTAGCACCTTCCTTGGAGGAGAGAGAGTGCAACGTTTCATTTTAGCATTTTGGCGCTCACGAGGGAGACAAACTCCTTTGGCTGTTTGCAAGGCTAGGAAAGAGCAGAGCCCCAGACTTGCTGTTCATGTGCAATGTCTGCCAGGGCAAGTGAGGTCCAGCAAGACAATTCCTGCCTAGCACCTTCCTTGGAGGAGAGAGAGTGCAACGTTTCATTTTGCTTTTTTGAGTGCGAGAGTGAGAAAAAGCAGAGTGCCTGTTTGCAAGGCTAGGAAAGAGCAGAGCCCCAGTCTTGCTGTTTATCTGCAATGACTGCCAGGGCAAGTGAGGACCAGCAAGACAATTCCTGCCTAGCACCTTCCTTGGAGGAGAGAGAGTGCAACGTTTCATTTTAACATTTTGGCGCTCACGAGGGAGACAAACTGCTTTGGCTGTTTGCAAGGCTAGGAAAGAGCAGAGCCCCAGTCTTGCTGTTTATCTGCAATGACTGCCAGGGCAAGTGAGTACCAGCAAGACAATTCCTGCCTAGCACCTTCCTTGGAGGAGAGAGAGTGCAACGTTTCATATTAGCATTTTGGCGCTCACGAGGGAGACAAACTGCTTTGGCTGTTTGCAAGGCTAGGAAAGAGCAGAGCCCCAGTCTTGCTGTTTATCTGCAATGACTGCCAGGGCAAGTGAGGACCAGCAAGACAATTCCTGCCTAGCACCTTCCTTGGAGAGGAGAGAGTTCAACGTTTCATTTTGCTTTTTGGAGTGCCAGAGTGAGAAAAAGCAGAGTGCCTCTTTGCAAGGCTAGGAAAGAGCAGAGCCCCAGTCTTGCTGTTTATCTGCAATGACTGCCAGGGCAAGTGAGGACCAGCAAGACAATTCCTGCCTAGCGCCTTCCTTGGAGGAGAGAGAGTGCAACGTTTCATTTTAGCTTTTTGGCGATCATGAGCGAGACAAACTGCTTTGGCTGTTTGCAAGGCTAGGAAAGAGCAGAGCCCCAGTCTTGCTGTTTATCTGCAATGACTGCCAGGGCAAGTGAGGACCAGCAAGACAATTCCTGCCTAGCACCTTCCTTGGAGGAGAGAGAGTGCAACGTTTCATTTTGCTTTTTGGAGTGCGAGAGTGAGAAAAAGCAGAGTGCCTGTTTGCAAGGCTAGGAAAGAGCACAGACCGAGTCTTGCTGTTTATCTGAAATGAGTGCCAGGACAAGTGAGGACCAGCAAGACAATTCCTGCCTAGCACCTTCCTTGGAGGAGAGAGAGTGCAACGTTTCATTTTAGCATTTTGGCGCTCACGAGCGAGACAAATTGCTTTGGCTGTTTGCAGGGCTAGGAAAGAGCAGAGCCCCAGTCTTGCTGTTTACCTGCAATGACTGCCAGGGCAAGTGAGGACCAGCAAGACAATTCCTGCCTAGCACCTTCCTTGGAGGAGAGAGAGTGCAACGTTTCATTTTAGCATTTTGGCGCTCACGAGGGAGTCAAACTGCTTTGGCTATTTGCAAGGCTAGGAAAGAGCAGAGCCCCAGTCTTGCTGTTCATGTGCAATGTCTGCCAGGGCAAGTGAGGTCCAGCAAGACAATTCCTGCCTAGCACCTTCCTTGGAGGAGAGAGAGTGCAACGTTTCATTTTGCTTTTTGGAGTGCGAGAGTGAGAAAAAGCAGAGTGCCTGTTTGCAAGGCTAGGAAAGAGCAGAGCCCCAGTCTTGCTGTTTATCTGCAATGACTGCCAGGGCAAGTGAGGACCAGCAAGACAATTCCTGCCTAGCACCTTCCTTGGAGGAGAGAGAGTGCAACGTTTCATTTTAGCATTTTGGCGCTCACGAGGGAGACAAACTGCTTTGGCTGTTTGCAAGGCTAGGAAAGAGCAGAGCCCCAGTCTTGCTGTTCATCTGCAATGACTGCCAGGGCAAGTGAGGACCAGCAAGACAATTCCTGCCTAGCACCTTCCTTGGAGGAGAGAGAGTGCAGCGTTTCATTTTAGCTTTTTGGCGCTCACGAGCGAGACCAATTGCTTTGGCTGTTTGCAAGGCTAGGAAAGAGCAGAGCCCCAGTCTTGCTGTTTATCTGCAATGACTGCCAGGGCAAGTGAGGACCAGCAAGACAATTCTTGCCTAGCACCTTCCTTGGAGAGGAGAGAGTTCAACGTTTCATTTTGCTTTTTGGAGTGCCAGAGTGAGAAAAAGCAGAGTGCCTCTTTGCATGGCTAGGAAAGACTGGAGCCCCAGTCTTGCTGTTTATCTGCAATGACTGCCAGGGCAAGTGAGGACCAGCAAGACAATTCCTGCCTAGCACCTTCCTTGGAGGAGAGAGAGTGCAACGTTTCATTTTAGCATTTTGGCGCTCACGAGGGAGACAAACTGCTTTGGCTGTTTGCAAGGCTAGGAAAGAGCAGAGCCCCAGTCTTGCTGTTTATCTGCAATGACTGCCAGGGCAAGTGAGGACCAGCAAGACAATTCCTGCCTAGCACCTTCCTTGGAGGAGAGAGAGTGCAACGTTTCATTTTAGCATTTTGGCGCTCACGAGGGAGACAAACTGCTTTGGCTGTTTGCAAGGTTAGGACAGAGCAGAGCCCGAGTCTTGCTGTTTATCTGCAATGTCTGCCAGGGCAAGTGAGGACCAGCAAGACAATTCCTGCCTAGCACCTTCCTTGGAGGAGAGAGAGTGCAGCGTTTCATTTTAGCTTTTTGGCGCTCACGAGCGAGACAAACTGCTTTGGCTGTTTGCAAGGCTAGGAAAGAGCAGAGCCCCAGTCTTGCTGTTCATGTGCAATGTCTGCCAGGGCAAGTGAGGTCCAGCAAGACAATTCCTGCCTAGCACCTTCCTTGGAGGAGAGAGAGTGCAACGTTTCATTTTAGCATTTTGGCGATCATGAGCGAGACAAACTGCTTTGGCTGTTTGCAAGGCTAGAAAAGAGCAGAGCCCCAGTCTTGCTGTTTATCTGCAATGACTGCCAGGGCAAGTGAGGACCAGCAAGACAATTCCTGCCTAGCACGTTCCTTGGAGAGGAGAGCGTTCAACGTTTCATTTTGCTTTTTGGAGTGCCAGAGTGAGAAAAAGCAGAGTGCCTCTTTGCAAGGCTAGGAAAGACTGGAGCCCCAGTCTTGCTGTTTATCTGCAATGACTGCCAGGGCAAGTGAGGACCAGCAAGACAATTCCTGCCTAGCACCTTCCTTGGAGGAGAGAGAGTGCAACGTTTCATTTTAGCATTTTGGCGCTCACGAGGGAGACAAACTGCTTTGGCTGTTTGCAAGGCTAGGACAGAGCAGAGCCCGAGTCTTGCTGTTTATCTGCAATGTCTGCCAGGGCAAGTGAGGACCAGCAAGACAATTCCTGCCTAGCACCTTCCTTGGAGGAGAGAGAGTGCAGCGTTTCATTTTAGCTTTTTGGCGCTCACGAGCGAGACAAACTGCTTTGGCTGTTTGCAAGGCTAGGAAAGAGCAGAGCCCCAGTCTTGCTGTTTATCTGCAATGACTGCCAGGGCAAGTGAGGACCAGCAAGACAATTCCTGCCTAGCACCTTCCTTGGAGGAGAGAGAGTGCAACGTTTCATTTTGCTTTTTGGAGTGCGAGAGTGAGAAAAAGCAGAGTGCCTGTTCGCAAGGCTAGGAAAGAGCAGAGCCCCAGTCTTGCTGCTCATCTGCAATGACTGCCAGGGCAAGTGAGGACCAGCAAGACAATTCCTGCCTAGCACCTTCCTTGGAGGAGAGAGAGTGCAACGTTTCATTTTAGCATTTTGGCGCTCACGAGCGAGACAAATTGCTTTGGCTGTTTGCAAGGCTTGGAAAGAGCAGAGCCCCAGTCTTGCTGTTTATCTGCAATGACTGCCAGGGCAAGTGAGGACCAGCAAGACAATTCCTGCCCAGCACCTTCCTTGGAGGAGAGAGAGTGCAACGTTTCATTTTAGCATTTTGGCGCTCACGAGGGAGTCAAACTGCTTTGGCTGTTTGCAAGGCTAGGAAAGAGCAGAGCCCCAGACTTGCTGTTCATGTGCAATGTCTGCCAGGGCAAGTGAGGTCCAGCAAGACAATTCCTGCCTAGCACCTTCCTTGGAGGAGAGAGAGTGCAACGTTTCATTTTGCTTTTTTGAGTGCGAGAGTGAGAAAAAGCAGGGTGCCTGTTTGCAAGGCCAGGAAAGAGCAGAGCCCCAGTCTTGCTGTTTATCTGCAATGACTGCCAGGGCAAGTGAGGACCAGCAAGACAATTCCTGCCTAGCACCTTCCTTGGAGGAGAGAGAGTGCAACGTTTCATTTTAGCATTTTGGCGCTCACGAGGGAGACAAACTGCTTTGGCTGTTTGCAAGGCTAGGAAAGAGCAGAGCCCCAGACTTGCTGTTCATGTGTAATGTCTGCCAGGGCAAGTGAGGTCCAGCAAGACAATTCCTGCCTAGCAACTTCCTTGGAGGAGAGAGAGTGCAACGTTTCATTTTAGCATTTTGGCGCTCACGAGGGAGACAAACTGCTTTGGCTGTTTGCAAGGCTAGGAAAGAGCAGAGCCCCAGTCTTGCTGTTCATCTGCAATGACTGCCAGGGCAAGTGAGGACCAGCAAGACAATTCCTGCCTAGCACCTTCCTTGGAGGAGAGAGAGTGCAACGTTTCATTTTAGCATTTTGGCGCTCACGAGGGAGACAAACAGCTTTGGCTGTTTGCAAATCTAGGAAAGAGCAGAGCCCCAGTCTTGCTGTTTATCTGCAATGACTGCCAGGGCAAGTGAGGACCAGCAAGACAATTCCTGCCTAGCACCTTCCTTGGAGAGGAGAGAGTTCAACGTTTCATTTTGCTTTTTGGAGTGCCAGAGTGAGAAAAAGCAGAGTGCCTCTTTGCAAGGCTAGGAAAGAGCAGAGCCCCAGTCTTGCTGTTTATCTGCAATGACTGCCAGGGCAAGTGAGGACCAGCAAGACAATTCCTGCCTAGCGCCTTCCTTGGAGGAGAGAGAGTGCAACGTTTCATTTTAGCATTTTGGCGATCATGAGCGAGACAAACTGCTTTGGCTGTTTGCAAGGCTAGAAAAGAGCAGAGCCCCAGTCTTGCTGTTTATCTGCAATGACTGCCAGGGCAAGTGAGGACCAGCAAGACAATTCCTGCCTAGCACGTTCCTTGGAGAGGAGAGAGTTCAACGTTTCATTTTGCTTTTTGGAGTGCCAGAGTGAGAAAAAGCAGAGTGCCTCTTTGCAAGGCTAGGAAAGACTGGAGCCCCAGTCTTGCTGTTTATCTGCAATGACTGCCAGGGCAAGTGAGGACCAGCAAGACAATTCCTGCCTAGCACCTTCCTTGGAGGAGAGAGAGTGCAACGTTTCATTTTAGCATTTTGGCGCTCACGAGGGAGACAAACTGCTTTGGCTGTTTGCAAGGCTAGGACAGAGCAGAGCCCGAGTCTTGCTGTTTATCTGCAATGTCTGCCAGGGCAAGTGAGGACCAGCAAGACAATTCCTGCCTAGCACCTTCCTTGGAGGAGAGAGAGTGCAGCGTTTCATTTTAGCTTTTTGGCGCTCACGAGCGAGACAAACTGCTTTGGCTGTTTGCAAGGCTAGGAAAGAGCAGAGCCCCAGTCTTGCTGTTTATCTGCAATGACTGCCAGGGCAAGTGAGGACCAGCAAGACAATTCCTGCCTAGCACCTTCCTTGGAGGAGAGAGAGTGCAACGTTTCATTTTGCTTTTTGGAGTGCGAGAGTGAGAAAAAGCAGAGTGCCTGTTCGCAAGGCTAGGAAAGAGCAGAGCCCCAGTCTTGCTGTTTATCTGCAATGACTGCCAGGGCAAGTGAGGACCAGCAAGACAATTCCTGCCTAGCACCTTCCTTGGAGGAGAGAGAGTGCAACGTTTCATTTTAGCATTTTGGCGCTCACGAGCGAGACAAATTGCTTTGGCTGTTTGCAAGGCTTGGAAAGAGCAGAGCCCCAGTCTTGCTGTTTATCTGCAATGACTGCCAGGGCAAGTGAGTACCAGCAAGACAATTCCTGCCTAGCACCTTCCTTGGAGGAGAGAGAGTGCAACGTTTCATTTTAGCATTTTGGCGCTCACGAGGGAGACAAACTGCTTTGGCTGTTTGCAAGGCTAGGAAAGAGCAGAGCCCCAGACTTGCTGTTCATCTGCAATGACTGCCAGGGCAAGTGAGGACCAGCAAGACAATTCCTGCCTAGCACCTTCCTTGGAGGAGAGAGAGTGCAACGTTTCATTTTAGCATTTTGGCGCTCACGAGGGAGACAAACAGCTTTGGCTGTTTGCAAATCTAGGAAAGAGCAGAGCCCCAGTCTTGCTGTTTATCTGCAATGACTGCCAGGGCAAGTGAGGACCAGCAAGACAATTCCTGCCTAGCACCTTCCTTGGAGAGGAGAGAGTTCAACGTTTCATTTTGCTTTTTGGAGTGCCAGAGTGAGAAAAAGCAGAGTGCCTCTTTGCAAGGCTAGGAAAGAGCAGAGCCCCAGTCTTGCTGTTTATCTGCAATGACTGCCAGGGCAAGTGAGGACCAGCAAGACAATTCCTGCCTAGCGCCTTCCTTGGAGGAGAGTGCAACGTTTCATTTTAGCATTTTGGCGATCATGAGCGAGACAAACTGCTTTGGCTGTTTGCAAGGCTAGAAAAGAGCAGAGCCCCAGTCTTGCTGTTTATCTGCAATGACTGCCAGGGCAAGTGAGGACCAGCAAGACAATTCCTGCCTAGCACCTTCCTTGGAGGAGAGAGAGTGCAACGTTTCATTTTAGCATTTTGGCGCTCACGAGGGAGACAAACTGCTTTGGCTGTTTGCAAATCTAGGAAGAGCAGAGCCCCAGTCTTGCTGTTTACCTGCAATGACTGCCAGGGCAAGTGAGGACCAGCAAGACAATTCCTGCCTAGCACCTTCCTTGGAGAGGAGAGAGTTCAACGTTTCATTTTGCTTTTTGGAGTGCCAGAGTGAGAAAAAGCAGAGTGCCTCTTTGCAAGGCTAGGAAAGGCTGGAGCCCCAGTCTTGCTGTTTATCTGCAATGACTGCCAGGGCAAGTGAGGACCAGCAAGACAATTCCTGCCTAGCACCTTCCTTGGAGGAGAGAGAGTGCAACGTTTCATTTTAGCATTTTGGCGCTCACGAGGGAGACAAACTGCTTTGGCTGTTTGCAAGGCTAGGACAGAGCAGAGCCCGAGTCTTGCTGTTTATCTGCAATGTCTGCCAGGGCAAGTGAGGACCAGCAAGACAATTCCTGCCTAGCACCTTCCTTGGAGGAGAGAGAGTGCAGCGTTTCATTTTAGCTTTTTGGCGCTCACGAGCGAGACAAACTGCTTTGACTGTTTGCAAGGCTAGGAAAGAGCAGAGCCCCAGTCTTGCTGTTTATCTGCAATGACTGCCAGGGCAAGTGAGGACCAGCAAGACAATTCCTGCCTAGCACCTTCCTTGGAGGAGAGAGAGTGCAACGTTTCATTTTGCTTTTTGGAGTGCGAGAGTGAGAAAAAGCAGAGTGACTGTTTGCAAGGCTAGGAAAGAGCACAGACCGAGTCTTGCTGTTTATCTGAAATGAGTGCCAGGACAAGTGAGGACCAGCAAGACAATTCCTGCCTAGCACCTTCCTTGGAGGAGAGAGAGTGCAACGTTTCATTTTAGCATTTTGGCGCTCACGAGCGAGACAAATTGCTTTGACTGTTTGCAAGGCTTGGAAAGAGCAGAGCCCCAGTCTTGCTGTTTATCTGCAATGACGGCCAGGGCAAGTGAGGACCAGCAAGACAATTCCTGCCTAGCACCTTCCTTGGAGGAGAGAGAGTGCAACGTTTCATTTTAGCATTTTGGCGCTCACGAGGGAGACAAACTGCTTTGGCTGTTTGCAAGGCTAGGAAAGAGCAGAGCCCCAGACTTGCTGTTCATGTGCAATGTCTGCCAGGGCAAGTGAGGTCCAGCAAGACAATTCCTGCCTAGCACCTTCCTTGGAGGAGAGAGAGTGCAACGTTTCATTTTGCTTTTTTGAGTGCGAGAGTGAGAAAAAGCAGAGTGCCTGTTTGCAAGGCTAGGAAAGAGCAGAGCCCCAGTCTTGCTGTTTATCTGCAATGACTGCCAGGGCAAGTGAGGACCAGCAAGACAATTCCTGCCTAGCACCTTCCTTGGAGGAGAGAGAGTGCAACGTTTCATTTTAACATTTTGGCGCTCACGAGGGAGGCAAACTGCTTTGGCTGTTTGCAAGGCTAGGAAAGAGCAGAGCCCCAGTCTTGCTGTTTATCTGCAATGACTGCCAGGGCAAGTGAGTACCAGCAAGACAATTCCTGCCTAGCACCTTCCTTGGAGGAGAGAGAGTGCAACGTTTCATTTTAGCATTTTGGCGCTCACGAGGGAGACAAACTGCTTTGGCTGTTTGCAAGGCTAGGAAACAGCAGAGCCCCAGTCTTGCTGTTCATCTGCAATGACTGCCAGGGCAAGTGAGGACCAGCAAGACAATTCCTGCCTAGCACCTTCCTTGGAGGAGAGAGAGTGCAACGTTTCATTTTAGCATTTTGGCGCTCACGAGGGAGACAAACTGCTTTGGCTGTTTGCAAATCTAGGAAAGAGCAGAGCCCCAGTCTTGCTGTTTATCTGCAATGACTGCCAGGGCAAGTGAGGACCAGCAAGACAATTCCTGCCTAGCACCTTCCTTGGAGAGGAGAGAGTTCAACGTTTCATTTTGCTTTTTGGAGTGCCAGAGTGAGAAAAAGCAGAGTGCCTCTTTGCAAGGCTAGGAAAGAGCAGAGCCCCAGTCTTGCTGTTTATCTGCAATGACGGCCAGGGCAAGTGAGGACCAGCAAGACAATTCCTGCCTAGCACCTTCCTTGGAGGAGAGAGAGTGCAACGTTTCATTTTAGCATTTTGGCGCTCACGAGGGAGACAAACTCCTTTGGCTGTTTGCAAGGCTAGGAAAGAGCAGAGCCCCAGACTTGCTGTTCATGTGCAATGTCTGCCAGGGCAAGTGAGGTCCAGCAAGACAATTCCTGCCTAGCACCTTCCTTGGAGGAGAGAGACTGCAACGTTTCATTTTGCTTTTTTGAGTGCGAGAGTGAGAAAAAGCAGAGTGCCTGTTTGCAAGGCTAGGAAAGAGCAGAGCCCCAGTCTTGCTGTTTATCTGCAATGACTGCCAGGGCAAGTGAGGACCAGCAAGACAATTCCTGCCTAGCACCTTCCTTGGAGGAGAGAGAGTGCAACGTTTCATTTTAGCATTTTGGCGCTCACGAGGGAGACAAACTCCTTTGGCTGTTTGCAAGGCTAGGAAAGAGCAGAGCCCCAGACTTGCTGTTCATGTGCAATGTCTGCCAGGGCAAGTGAGGTCCAGCAAGACAATTCCTGCCTAGCACCTTCCTTGGAGGAGAGAGAGTGCAACGTTTCATTTTGCTTTTTTGAGTGCGAGAGTGAGAAAAAGCAGAGTGCCTGTTTGCAAGGCTAGGAAAGAGCAGAGCCCCAGTCTTGCTGTTTATCTGCAATGACTGCCAGGGCAAGTGAGGACCAGCAAGACAATTCCTGCCTAGCACCTTCCTTGGAGGAGAGAGAGTGCAACGTTTCATTTTAACATTTTGGCGCTCACGAGGGAGACAAACTGCTTTGGCTGTTTGCAAGGCTAGGAAAGAGCAGAGCCCCAGTCTTGCTGTTTATCTGCAATGACTGCCAGGGCAAGTGAGTACCAGCAAGACAATTCCTGCCTAGCACCTTCCTTGGAGGAGAGAGAGTGCAACGTTTCATTTTAGCATTTTGGCGCTCACGAGGGACACAAACTGCTTTGGCTGTTTGCAAGGCTAGGAAAGAGCAGAGCCCCAGTCTTGCTGTTCATCTGCAATGACTGCCAGGGCAAGTGAGGACCAGCAAGACAATTCCTGCCTAGCACCTTCCTTGGAGGAGAGAGAGTGCAACGTTTCATTTTAGCATTTTGGCGCTCACGAGGGAGACAAACTGCTTTGGCTGTTTGCAAATCTAGGAAAGAGCAGAGCCCCAGTCTTGCTGTTTATCTGCAATGACTGCCAGGGCAAGTGAGGACCAGCAAGACAATTCCTGCCTAGCACCTTCCTTGGAGAGGAGAGAGTTCAACGTTTCATTTTGCTTTTTGGAGTGCCAGAGTGAGAAAAAGCAGAGTGCCTCTTTGCAAGGCTAGGAAAGAGCAGAGCCCCAGTCTTGCTGTTTATCTGCAATGACGGCCAGGGCAAGTGAGGACCAGCAAGACAATTCCTGCCTAGCACCTTCCTTGGAGGAGAGAGAGTGCAACGTTTCATTTTAGCATTTTGGCGCTCACGAGGGAGTCAAACTGCTTTGGCTGTTTGCAAGGCTAGGAAAGAGCAGAGCCCCAGACTTGCTGTTCATGTGCAATGTCTGCCAGGGCAAGTGAGGTCCAGCAAGACAATTCCTGCCTAGCACCTTCCTTGGAGGAGAGAGACTGCAACGTTTCATTTTGCTTTTTTGAGTGCGAGATTGAGAAAAAGCAGAGTGCCTCTTTGCAAGGCTAGGAAAGAGCAGAGCCCCAGTCTTGCTGTTTATCTGCAATGACTGCCAGGGCAAGTGAGGACCAGCAAGACAATTCCTGCCTAGCACCTTCCTTGGAGGAGAGAGAGTGCAACGTTTCATTTTAGCATTTTGGCGCTCACGAGGGAGACAAACTCCTTTGGCTGTTTGCAAGGCTAGGAAAGAGCAGAGCCCCAGACTTGCTGTTCATGTGCAATGTCTGCCAGGGCAAGTGAGGTCCAGCAAGACAATTCCTGCCTAGCACCTTCCTTGGAGGAGAGAGAGTGCAACGTTTCATTTTGCTTTTTTGAGTGCGAGAGTGAGAAAAAGCAGAGTGCCTGTTTGCAAGGCTAGGAAAGAGCAGAGCCCCAGTCTTGCTGTTTACCTGCAATGACTGCCAGAGCAAGTGAGGACCAGCAAGACAATTCCTGCCTAGCACCTTCCTTGGAGGAGAGAGAGTGCAACGTTTCATTTTAACATTTTGGCGCTCACGAGGGAGACAAACTGCTTTGGCTGTTTGCAAATCTAGGAAAGAGCAGAGCCCCAGTCTTGCTGTTTATCTGCAATGACTGCCAGGGCAAGTGAGGACCAGCAAGACAATTCCTGCCTAGCACCTTCCTTGGAGAGGAGAGAGTTCAACGTTTCATTTTGCTTTTTGGAGTGCCAGAGTGAGAAAAAGCAGAGTGCCTCTTTGCAAGGCTAGGAAAGAGCAGAGCCCCAGTCTTGCTGTTTATCTGCAATGACTGCCAGGGCAAGTGAGGACCAGCAAGACAATTCCTGCCTAGCACCTTCCTTGGAGGAGAGAGAGTGCAACGTTTCATTTTAGCATTTTGGCGCTCACGAGGGAGACAAACTCCTTTGGCTGTTTGCAAGGCTAGGAAAGAGCAGAGCCCCAGACTTGCTGTTCATGTGCAATGTCTGCCAGGGCAAGTGAGGTCCAGCAAGACAATTCCTGCCTAGCACCTTCCTTGGAGGAGAGAGAGTGCAACGTTTCATTTTGCTTTTTTGAGTGCGAGAGTGAGAAAAAGCAGAGTGCCTGTTTGCAAGGTTAGGAAAGAGCAGAGCCCCAGTCTTGCTGTTTACCTGCAATGACTGCCAGGGCAAGTGAGGACCAGCAAGACAATTCCTGCCTAGCACCTTCCTTGGAGGAGAGAGAGTGCAACGTTTCATTTTAACATTTTGGTGCTCACGAGGGAGACAAACTGCTTTGGCTGTTTGCAAGGCTAGGAAAGAGCAGAGCCCCAGTCTTGCTGTTTATCTGCAATGACTGCCAGGGCAAGTGAGTACCAGCAAGACAATTCCTGCCTAGCACCTTCCTTGGAGGAGAGAGAGTGCAACGTTTCATTTTAGCATTTTGGCGCTCACGAGGGACACAAACTGCTTTGGCTGTTTGCAAGGCTAGGAAAGAGCAGAGCCCCAGTCTTGCTGCTCATCTGCAATGACTGCCAGGGCAAGTGAGGACCAGCAAGACAATTCCTGCCTAGCACCTTCCTTGGAGGAGAGAGAGTGCAACGTTTCATTTTAGCATTTTGGCGCTCACGAGGGAGACAAACTGCTTTGGCTGTTTGCAAGGCTAGGAAAGAGCAGAGCCCCAGTCTTGCTGTTTATCTGCAATGACTGCCAGGGCAAGTGAGGACCAGCAAGACAATTCCTGCCTAGCACCTTCCTTGGAGAGGAAAGAGTTCAACGTTTCATTTTGCTTTTTGGAGTGCCAGAGTGAGAAAAAGCAGAGTGCCTCTTTGAAAGCCTAGGAAAGAGCAGAGCCCCAGTCTTGCTGTTTATCTGCAATGACTGCCAGGGCAAGTGAGGACCAGCAAGACAATTCCTGCCTAGCACCTTCCTTGGAGGAGAGAGAGTGCAACGTTTCCTTTTAGCATTTTGGCGCTCACGAGGGAGACAAACTCCTTTGGCTGTTTGCAAGGCTAGGAAAGAGCAGAGCCCCAGACTTGCTGTTCATGTGCAATGTCTGCCAGGGCAAGTGAGGTCCAGCAAGACAATTCCTGCCTAGCACCTTCCTTGGAGGAGAGAGAGTGCAACGTTTCATTTTGCTTTTTGGAGTGCGAGAGTGAGAAAAAGCAGAGTGCCTGTTTGCAAGGCTAGGAAAGAGCAGAGCCCCAGTCTTGCTGTTCATCTGCAATGACTGCCAGGGCAAGTGAGGACCAGCAAGACAATTCCTGCCTAGCACCTTCCTTGGAGGAGAGAGAGTGCAACGTTTCATTTTAACATTTTGGCGCTCACGAGCGAGACAAATTGCTTTGGCTGTTTGCAAGGCTTGGAAAGAGCAGAGCCCCAGTCTTGCTGTTAATCTGCAATGACGGCCAGGGCAAGTGAGGACCAGCAAGACAATTCCTGCCTAGCACCTTCCTTGGAGGAGAGAGAGTGCAACGTTTCATTTTAGCATTTTGGCGCTCACGAGGGAGTCAAACTGCTTTGGCTGTTTGCAAGGCTAGGAAAGAGCAGAGCACCAGACTTGCTGTTCATGTGCAATGTCTGCCAGGGCAAGTGAGGTCCAGCAAGACAATTCCTGCCTAGCACTTTCCTTGGAGGAGAGAGAGTGCAACGTTTCATTTTGCTTTTTTGAGTGCGAGAGTGAGAAAAAGCAGAGTGCCTGTTTGCAAGGCTAGGAAAGAGCAGAGCCCCAGTCTTGCTGTTTACCTGCAATGACTGCCAGGGCAAGTGAGGACCAGCAAGACAATTCCTGCCTAGCACCTTCCTTGGAGGAGAGAGAGTGCAACGTTTCATTTTAACATTTTGGCGCTCACGAGGGAGACAAACTGCTTTGGCTGTTTGCAAGGCTAGGAAAGAGCAGAGCCCCAGTCTTGCTGTTTATCTGCAATGACTGCCAGGGCAAGTGAGTACCAGCAAGACAATTCCTGCCTAGCACCTTCCTTGGAGGAGAGAGAGTGCAACGTTTCATTTTAGCATTTTGGCGCTCACGAGGGAGACAAACTGCTTTGGCTGTTTGCAAATCTAGGAAAGAGCAGAGCCCCAGTCTTGCTGTTTATCTGCAATGACTGCCAGGGCAAGTGAGGACCAGCAAGACAATTCCTGCCTAGCACCTTCCTTGGAGAGGAGAGAGTTCAACGTTTCATTTTGCTTTTTGGAGTGCCAGAGTGAGAAAAAGCAGAGTGCCTCTTTGCAAGGCTAGGAAAGAGCAGAGCCCCAGTCTTGCTGTTTATCTGCAATGACTGCCAGGGCAAGTGAGGACCAGCAAGACAATTCCTGCCTAGCACCTTCCTTGGAGGAGAGAGAGTGCAACGTTTCATTTTAGCATTTTGGCGCTCACGAGGGAGACAAACTCCTTTGGCTGTTTGCAAGGCTAGGAAAGAGCAGAGCCCCAGACTTGCTGTTCATGTGCAATGTCTGCCAGGGCAAGTGAGGTCCAGCAAGACAATTCCTGCCTAGCACCTTCCTTGGAGGAGAGAGAGTGCAACGTTTCATTTTGCTTTTTTGAGTGCGAGAGTGAGAAAAAGCAGAGTGCCTGTTTGCAAGGTTAGGAAAGAGCAGAGCCCCAGTCTTGCTGTTTACCTGCAATGACTGCCAGGGCAAGTGAGGACCAGCAAGACAATTCCTGCCTAGCACCTTCCTTGGAGGAGAGAGAGTGCAACGTTTCATTTTAACATTTTGGCGCTCACGAGGGAGACAAACTGCTTTGGCTGTTTGCAAGGCTAGGAAAGAGCAGAGCCCCAGTCTTGCTGTTTATCTGCAATGACTGCCAGGGCAAGTGAGTACCAGCAAGACAATTCCTGCCTAGCACCTTCCTTGGAGGAGAGAGAGTGCAACGTTTCATTTTAGCATTTTGGCGCTCACGAGGGACACAAACTGCTTTGGCTGTTTGCAAGGCTAGGAAAGAGCAGAGCCCCAGTCTTGCTGTTCATCTGCAATGACTGCCAGGGCAAGTGAGGACCAGCAAGACAATTCCTGCCTAGCACCTTCCTTGGAGGAGAGAGAGTGCAACGTTTCATTTTAGCATTTTGGCGCTCACGAGGGAGACAAACTGCTTTGGCTGTTTGCAAGGCTAGGAAAGAGCAGAGCCCCAGTCTTGCTGTTTATCTGCAATGACTGCCAGGGCAAGTGAGGACCAGCAAGACAATTCCTGCCTAGCACCTTCCTTGGAGAGGAGAGAGTTCAACGTTTCATTTTGCTTTTTGGAGTACCAGAGTGAGAAAAAGCAGAGTGCCTCTTTGCAAGCCTAGGAAAGAGCAGAGCCCCAGTCTTGCTGTTTATCTGCAATGACTGCCAGGGCAAGTGAGGACCAGCAAGACAATTCCTGCCTAGCACCTTCCTTGGAGGAGAGAGAGTGCAACGTTTCATTTTGCTTTTTGGAGTGCGAGAGTGAGAAAAAGCAGAGTGCCTGTTTGCAAGGCTAGGAAAGAGCAGAGCCCCAGTCTTGCTGTTCATCTGCAATGACTGCCAGGGCAAGTGAGGACCAGCAAGACAATTCCTGCCTAGCACCTTCCTTGGAGGAGAGAGAGTGCAACGTTTCATTTTAACATTTTGGCGCTCACGAGCGTGACAAATTGCTTTGGCTGTTTGCAAGGCTTGGAAAGAGCAGAGCCCCAGTCTTGCTGTTAATCTGCAATGACGGCCAGGGCAAGTGAGGACCAGCAAGACAATTCCTGCCTAGCACCTTCCTTGGAGGAGAGAGAGTGCAACGTTTCATTTTAGCATTTTGGCGCTCACGAGGGAGTCAAACTGCTTTGGCTGTTTGCAAGGCTAGGAAAGAGCAGAGCCCCAGACTTGCTGTTCATGTGCAATGTCTGCCAGGGCAAGTGAGGTCCAGCAAGACAATTCCTGCCTAGCACCTTCCTTGGAGGAGAGAGAGTGCAACGTTTCATTTTGCTTTTTTGAGTGCGAGAGTGAGAAAAAGCAGAGTGCCTGTTTGCAAGGCTAGGAAAGAGCAGAGCCCCAGTCTTGCTGTTTACCTGCAATGACTGCCAGGGCAAGTGAGGACCAGCAAGACAATTCCTGCCTAGCACCTTCCTTGGAGGAGAGAGAGTGCAACGTTTCATTTTAACATTTTGGCGCTCACGAGGGAGACAAACTGCTTTGGCTGTTTGCAAGGCTAGGAAAGAGCAGAGCCCCAGTCTTGCTGTTTATCTGCAATGACTGCCAGGGCAAGTGAGTACCAGCAAGACAATTCCTGCCTAGCACCTTCCTTGGAGGAGAGAGAGTGCAACGTTTCATTTTAGCATTTTGGCGCTCACGAGGGACACAAACTGCTTTGGCTGTTTGCAAGGCTAGGAAAGAGCAGAGCCCCAGTCTTGCTGTTTATCTGCAATGACTGCCAGGGCAAGTGAGGGCCAGCAAGACAATTCCTGCCTAGCACCTTCCTTGGAGGAGAGAGAGTGCAACGTTTCATTTTAGCATTTTGGCGCTCACGAGGGAGACAAACTCCTTTGGCTGTTTGCAAGGCTAGGAAAGAGCAGAGCCCCAGACTTGCTGTTCATGTGCAATGTCTGCCAGGGCAAGTGAGGTCCAGCAAGACAATTCCTGCCTAGCACCTTCCTTGGAGGAGAGAGAGTGCAACGTTTCATTTTAACATTTTGGCGCTCACGAGCGAGACAAATTGCTTTGGCTGTTTGCAAGGCTTGGAAAGAGCAGAGCCCCAGTCTTGCTGTTAATCTGCAATGACGGCCAGGGCAAGTGAGGACCAGCAAGACAATTCCTGCCTAGCACCTTCCTTGGAGGAGAGAGAGTGCAACGTTTCATTTTAGCATTTTGGCGCTCACGAGGGAGTCAAACTGCTTTGGCTGTTTGCAAGGCTAGGAAAGAGCAGAGCCCCAGACTTGCTGTTCATGTGCAATGTCTGCCAGGGCAAGTGAGGTCCAGCAAGACAATTCCTGCCTAGCACTTTCCTTGGAGGAGAGAGAGTGCAACGTTTCATTTTGCTTTTTTGAGTGCGAGAGTGAGAAAAAGCAGAGTGCCTGTTTGCAAGGCTAGGAAAGAGCAGAGCCCCAGTCTTGCTGTTTATCTGCAATGACTGCCAGGGCAAGTGAGGACCAGCAAGACAATTCCTGCCTAGCACCTTCCTTGGAGGAGAGAGAGTGCAACGTTTCATTTTAGCATTTTGGCGCTCACGAGGGAGACAAACTGCTTTGGCTGTTTGCAAGGCTAGGAAAGAGCAGAGCCCCAGACTTGCTGTTCATGTGCAATGTCTGCCAGGGCAAGTGAGGTCCAGCAAGACAATTCCTGCCTAGCACCTTCCTTGGAGGAGAGAGAGTGCAACGTTTCATTTTGCTTTTTTGAGTGCGAGAGTGAGAAAAAGCAGAGTGCCTGTTTGCAAGGCTAGGAAAGAGCAGAGCCCCAGTCTTGCTGTTTACCTGCAATGACTGCCAGGGCAAGTGAGGACCAGCAAGACAATTCCTGCCTAGCACCTTCCTTGGAGGAGAGAGAGTGCAACGTTTCATTTTAACATTTTGGCGCTCACGAGGGAGACAAACTGCTTTGGCTGTTTGCAAGGCTAGGAAAGAGCAGAGCCCCAGTCTTGCTGTTTATCTGCAATGACTGCCAGGGCAAGTGAGTACCAGCAAGACAATTCCTGCCTAGCACCTTCCTTGGAGGAGAGAGAGTGCAACGTTTCATTTTAGCATTTTGGCGCTCAAGAGGGACACAAACTGCTTTGGCTGTTTGCAAGGCTAGGAAAGAGCAGAGCCCCAGTCTTGCTGTTTATCTGCAATGACTGCCAGGGCAAGTGAGGACCAGCAAGACAATTCCTGCCTAGCACCTTCCTTGGAGGAGAGAGAGTTCAACGTTTCATTTTGCTTTTTGGAGTGCCAGAGTGAGAAAAAGCAGAGTGCCTCTTTGAAAGCCTAGGAAAGAGCAGAGCCCCAGTCTTGCTGTTTATCTGCAATGACTGCCAGGGCAAGTGAGGACCAGCAAGACAATTCCTGCCTAGCACCTTCCTTGGAGGAGAGAGAGTGCAACGTTTCATTTTAGCATTTTGGCGCTCACGAGGGAGACAAACTCCTTTGGCTGTTTGCAAGGCTAGGAAAGAGCAGAGCCCCAGACTTGCTGTTCATGTGCAATGTCTGCCAGGGCAAGTGAGGTCCAGCAAGACAATTCCTGCCTAGCACCTTCCTTGGAGGAGAGAGAGTGCAACGTTTCATTTTGCTTTTTGGAGTGCGAGAGTGAGAAAAAGCAGAGTGCCTGTTTGCAAGGCTAGGAAAGAGCAGAGCCCCAGTCTTGCTGTTTATCTGCAATGACTGCCAGGGCAAGTGAGGACCAGCAAGACAATTCCTGCCTAGCACCTTCCTTGGAGGAGAGAGAGTGCAACGTTTCATTTTAACATTTTGGCGCTCACGAGGGAGACAAACTGCTTTGGCTGTTTGCAAGGCTAGGAAAGAGCAGAGCCCCAGTCTTGCTGTTTATCTGCAATGACTGCCAGGGCAGGTGAGTACCAGCAAGACAATTCCTGCCTAGCACCTTCCTTGGAGGAGAGAGAGTGCAACGTTTCATTTTAGCATTTTGGCGCTCACGAGGGACACAAACTGCTTTGGCTGTTTGCAAGGCTAGGAAAGAGCAGAGCCCCAGTCTTGCTGTTCATCTGCAATGACTGCCAGGGCAAGTGAGGACCAGCAAGACAATTCCTGCCTAGCACCTTCCTTGGAGGAGAGAGAGTGCAACGTTTCATTTTAGCATTTTGGCGCTCACGAGGGAGACAAACTGCTTTGGCTGTTTGCAAGGCTAGGAAAGAGCAGAGCCCCAGTCTTGCTGTTTATCTGCAATGACTGCCAGGGCAAGTGAGGACCAGCAAGACAATTCCTGCCTAGCACCTTCCTTGGAGAGGAGAGAGTTCAACGTTTCATTTTGCTTTTTGGAGTGCCAGAGTGAGAAAAAGCAGAGTGCCTCTTTGCAAGGCTAGGAAAGAGCAGAGCCCCAGTCTTGCTGTTTATCTGCAATGACTGCCAGGGCAAGTGAGGACCAGCAAGACAATTCCTGCCTAGCACCTTCCTTGGAGGAGAGAGAGTGCAACGTTTCATTTTAGCATTTTGGCGCTCACGAGGGAGACAAACTCCTTTGGCTGTTTGCAAGGCTAGGAAAGAGCAGAGCCCCAGACTTGCTGTTCATGTGCAATGTCTGCCAGGGCAAGTGAGGTCCAGCAAGACAATTCCTGCCTAGCACCTTCCTTGGAGGAGAGAGAGTGCAACGTTTCATTTTGCTTTTTTGAGTGCGAGAGTGAGAAAAAGCAGAGTGCCTGTTTGCAAGGCTAGGAAAGAGCAGAGCCCCAGTCTTGCTGTTCATCTGCAATGACTGCCAGGGCAAGTGAGGACCAGCAAGACAATTCCTGCCTAGCACCTTCCTTGGAGGAGAGAGAGTGCAACGTTTCATTTTATCATTTTGGCGCTCACGAGCGAGACAAACTGCTTTGGCTGTTTGCAAGGCTAGGAAAGAGCAGAGCCCCAGTCTTGCTGTTTATCTGCAATGACTGCCAGGGCAAGTGAGGACCAGCAAGACAATTCCTGCCTAGCACCTTCCTTGGAGGAGAGAGAGTGCAACGTTTCATTTTGCTTTTTGGAGTGCGAGAGTGAGAAAAAGCAGAGTGCCTGTTCGCAAGGCTAGGAAAGAGCAGAGCCCCAGTCTTGCTGTTTATCTGCAATGACTGCCAGGGCAAGTGAGGACCAGCAAGACAATTCCTGCCTAGCACCTTCCTTGGAGGAGAGAGAGTGCAACGTTTCATTTTAACATTTTGGCGCTCACGAGGGAGACAAACTGCTTTGGCTGTTTGCAAGGCTAGGAAAGAGCAGAGCCCCAGTCTTGCTGTTTATCTGCAATGACTGCCAGGGCAAGTGAGGACCAGCAAGACAATTCCTGCCTAGCACCTTCCTTGGAGGAGAGAGAGTGCAACGTTTCATTTTGCTTTTTGGAGTGCGAGAGTGAGAAAAAGCAGAGTGCCTGTTTGCAAGGCTAGGAAAGACTGGAGCCCCAGTCTTGCTGTTTATCTGCAATGACTGCCAGGGCAAGTGAGGACCAGCAAGACAATTCCTGCCTAGCACCTTCCTTGGAGGAGAGAGAGTGCAACGTTTCATTTTATCATTTTGGCGCTCACGAGCGAGACAAACTGCTTTGGCTGTTTGCAAGGCTAGGAAAGAGCAGAGCCCCAGTCTTGCTGTTCATCTGCAATGACTGCCAGGGCAAGTGAGGACCAGCAAGACAATTCCTGCCTAGCACCTTCCTTGGAGGAGAGAGAGTGCAACGTTTCATTTTGCTTTTTTGAGTGCGAGAGTGAGAAAAAGCAGAGTGCCTGTTTGCAAGGCTAGGAAAGAGCAGAGCCCCAGTCTTGCTGTTTACCTGCAATGACTGCCAGGGCAAGTGAGGACCAGCAAGACAATTCCTGCCTAGCACCTTCCTTGGAGGAGAGAGAGTGCAACGTTTCATTTTAACATTTTGGCGCTCACGAGGGAGACAAACTGCTTTGGCTGTTTGCAAGGCTAGGAAAGAGCAGAGCCCCAGTCTTGCTGTTTATCTGCAATGACTGCCAGGGCAAGTGAGTACCAGCAAGACAATTCCTGCCTAGCACCTTCCTTGGAGGAGAGAGAGTGCAACGTTTCATTTTAGCATTTTGGCGCTCACGAGGGACACAAACTGCTTTGGCTGTTTGCAAGGCTAGGAAAGAGCAGAGCCCCAGTCTTGCTGTTTATCTGCAATGACTGCCAGGGCAAGTGAGGACCAGCAAGACAATTCCTGCCTAGCACCTTCCTTGGAGGAGAGAGAGTTCAACGTTTCATTTTGCTTTTTGGAGTGCCAGAGTGAGAAAAAGCAGAGTGCCTCTTTGCAAGCCTAGGAAAGAGCAGAGCCCCAGTCTTGCTGTTTATCTGCAATGACTGCCAGGGCAAGTGAGGACCAGCAAGACAATTCCTGCCTAGCACCTTCCTTGGAGGAGAGAGAGTGCAACGTTTCATTTTAGCATTTTGGCGCTCACGAGGGAGACAAACTCCTTTGGCTGTTTGCAAGGCTAGGAAAGAGCAGAGCCCCAGACTTGCTGTTCATGTGCAATGTCTGCCAGGGCAAGTGAGGTCCAGCAAGACAATTCCTGCCTAGCACCTTCCTTGGAGGAGAGAGAGTGCAACGTTTCATTTTGCTTTTTTGAGTGCGAGAGTGAGAAAAAGCAGAGTGCCTGTTTGCAAGGCTAGGAAAGAGCAGAGCCCCAGTCTTGCTGTTTATCTGCAATGACTGCCAGGGCAAGTGAGGACCAGCAAGACAATTCCTGCCTAGCACCTTCCTTGGAGGAGAGAGAGTGCAACGTTTCATTTTAACATTTTGGCGCTCACGAGGGAGACAAACTGCTTTGGCTGTTTGCAAGGCTAGGAAAGAGCAGAGCCCCAGTCTTGCTGTTTATCTGCAATGACTGCCAGGGCAGGTGAGAACCAGCAAGACAATTCCTGCCTAGCACCTTCCTTGGAGGAGAGAGAGTGCAACGTTTCATTTTAGCATTTTGGCGCTCACGAGGGACACAAACTGCTTTGGCTGTTTGCAAGGCTAGGAAAGAGCAGAGCCCCAGTCTTGCTGTTCATCTGCAATGACTGCCAGGGCAAGTGAGGACCAGCAAGACAATTCCTGCCTAGCACCTTCCTTGGAGGAGAGAGAGTGCAACGTTTCATTTTAGCATTTTGGCGCTCACGAGGGAGACAAACTGCTTTGGCTGTTTGCAAGGCTAGGAAAGAGCAGAGCCCCAGTCTTGCTGTTTATCTGCAATGACTGCCAGGGCAAGTGAGGACCAGCAAGACAATTCCTGCCTAGCACCTTCCTTGGAGAGGAGAGAGTTCAACGTTTCATTTTGCTTTTTGGAGTGCCAGAGTGAGAAAAAGCAGAGTGCCTCTTTGCAAGCCTAGGAAAGAGCAGAGCCCCAGTCTTGCTGTTTATCTGCAATGACTGCCAGGGCAAGTGAGGACCAGCAAGACAATTCCTGCCTAGCACCTTCCTTGGAGGAGAGAGAGTGCAACGTTTCATTTTAGCATTTTGGCGCTCACGAGGGAGACAAACTCCTTTGGCTGTTTGCAAGGCTAGGAAAGAGCAGAGCCCCAGACTTGCTGTTCATGTGCAATGTCTGCCAGGGCAAGTGAGGTCCAGCAAGACAATTCCTGCCTAGCACCTTCCTTGGAGGAGAGAGAGTGCAACGTTTCATTTTGCTTTTTTGAGTGCGAGAGTGAGAAAAAGCAGAGTGCCTGTTTGCAAGGCTAGGAAAGAGCAGAGCCCCAGTCTTGCTGTTCATCTGCAATGACTGCCAGGGCAAGTGAGGACCAGCAAGACAATTCCTGCCTAGCACCTTCCTTGGAGGAGAGAGAGTGCAACGTTTCATTTTATCATTTTGGCGCTCACGAGCGAGACAAACTGCTTTGGCTGTTTGCAAGGCTAGGAAAGAGCAGAGCCCCAGTCTTGCTGTTTATCTGCAATGACTGCCAGGGCAAGTGAGGACCAGCAAGACAATTCCTGCCTAGCACCTTCCTTGGAGGAGAGAGAGTGCAACGTTTCATTTTGCTTTTTGGAGTGCGAGAGTGAGAAAAAGCAGAGTGCCTGTTCGCAAGGCTAGGAAAGAGCAGAGCCCCAGTCTTGCTGTTTATCTGCAATGACTGCCAGGGCAAGTGAGGACCAGCAAGACAATTCCTGCCTAGCACCTTCCTTGGAGGAGAGAGAGTGCAACGTTTCATTTTAACATTTTGGCGCTCACGAGGGAGACAAACTGCTTTGGCTGTTTGCAAGGCTAGGAAAGACTGGAGCCCCAGTCTTGCTGTTTATCTGCAATGACTGCCAGGGCAAGTGAGGACCAGCAAGACAATTCCTGCCTAGCACCTTCCTTGGAGGAGAGAGAGTGCAACGTTTCATTTTGCTTTTTTGAGTGCGAGAGTGAGAAAAAGCAGAGTGCCTGTTTGCAAGGCTAGGAAAGAGCAGAGCCCCAGTCTTGCTGTTCATCTGCAATGACTGCCAGGGCAAGTGAGGACCAGCAAGACAATTCCTGCCTAGCACCTTCCTTGGAGGAGAGAGAGTGCAACGTTTCATTTTATCATTTTGGCGCTCACGAGCGAGACAAACTGCTTTGGCTGTTTGCAAGGCTAGGAAAGAGCAGAGCCCCAGTCTTGCTGTTCATCTGCAATGACTGCCAGGGCAAGTGAGGACCAGCAAGACAATTCCTGCCTAGCACCTTCCTTGGAGGAGAGAGAGTGCAACGTTTCATTTTAGCATTTTGGCGCTCACGAGGGAGACAAACTGCTTTGGCTGTTTGCAAGGCTAGGAAAGAGCAGAGCCCGAGTCTTGCTGTTTATCTGCAATGACTGCCAGGGCAAGTGAGGACCAGCAAGACAATTCCTGCCTAGCACCTTCCTTGGAGGAGAGAGAGTGCAACGTTTCATTTTGCTTTTTGGAGTGCCAGAGTGAGAAAAAGCAGAGTGCCTCTTTGCAAGGCTAGGAAAGAGCACAGACCGAGTCTTGCTGTTTATCTGAAATGACTGCCAGGACAAGTGAGGACCAGCAAGACAATTCCTGCCTAGCACCTTCCTTGGAGGAGAGAGAGTGCAACGTTTCATTTTAGCATTTTGGCGATCATGAGCGAGACAAACTGCTTTGGCTATTTGCAAGGCTAGGAAAGAGCAGAGCCCCAGTCTTGCTGTTTATCTGCAATGACTGCCAGGGCAAGTGAGGACCAGCAAGACAATTCCTGCCTAGCACCTTCCTTGGAGGAGAGAGAGTGCAACGTTTCATTTTAGCATATTGGCGCTCACGAGGGAGACAAACTCCTTTGGCTGTTTGCAAATCTAGGAAAGAGCAGAGCCCCAGTCTTGCTGTTCATGTGCAATGACTGCCAGGGCAAGTGAGGACCAGCAAGACAATTCCTGCCTAGCACCTTCCTTGGAGAGGAGAGAGTTCAACGTTTCATTTTGCTTTTTGGAGTGCCAGAGTGAGAAAAAGCAGAGTGCCTCTTTGCAAGGCTAGGAAAGACTGGAGCCCCAGTCTTGCTGTTTATCTGCAATGACTGCCAGGGCAAGTGAGGACCAGCAAGACAATTCCTGCCTAGCACCTTCCTTGGAGGAGAGAGAGTGCAACGTTTCATTTTGCTTTTTGGAGTGCGAGAGTGAGAAAAAGCAGAGTGCCTGTTTGCAAGGCTAGGAAAGAGCACAGACCGAGTCTTGCTGTTTATCTGAAATGACTGCCAGGACAAGTGAGGACCAGCAAGACAATTCCTGCCTAGCACCTTCCTTGGAGGAGAGAGAGTGCAACGTTTCATTTTAGCATTTTGGCGCTCACGAGTGAGACAAATTGCTTTGGCAGTTTGCAAGGCTAGGAAAGAGCAGAGCCCCAGTCTTGCTGTTTATCTGCAATGACTGCCAGGGCAAGTGAGGACCAGCAAGACAATTCCTGCCTAGCACCTTCCTTGGAGGAGAGAGAGTGCAACGTTTCATTTTAGCATTTTGGCGCTCACGAGGGAGTCAAACTGCTTTGGCTGTTTGCAAGGCTAGGAAAGAGCAGAGCCCCAGTCTTCCTGTTCATGTGCAATGTCTGCCAGGGCAAGTGAGGACCAGCAAGACAATTCCTGCCTAGCACCTTCCTTGGAGGAGAGAGAGTGCAACGTTTCATTTTAGCATTTTGGTGCTCACGAGGGAGACAAACTACTTTGGCTGTTTGCAAGGCTAGGAAAGAGCAGAGCCCGAGTCTTGCTGTTTATCTGCAATGACTGCCAGGGTAAGTGAGGACCAGCAAGACAATTCCTGCCTAGCACCTTCCTTGGAGGAGAGAGAGTGCAACGTTTCATTTTATCATTTTGGCGCTCACGAGCGAGAAAAACTGCTTTGGCTGTTTGCAAGGCTAGGAAAGAGCAGAGCCCCAGTCTTGCTGTTTATCTGCAATGACTGCCAGGGCAAGTGAGGACCAGCAAGACAATTCCTGCCTAGCACCTTCCTTGGAGGAGAGAGAGTGCAACGTTTCATTTTGCTTTTTGGAGTGCGAGAGTGAGAAAAAGCAGAGTGCCTGTTTGCAAGGCTAGGAAAGAGCACAGACCGAGTCTTGCTGTTTATCTGAAATGACTGCCAGGACAAGTGAGGACCAGCAAGACAATTCCTGCCTAGCACCTTCCTTGGAGGAGAGAGAGTGCAACGTTTCATTTTAGCATTTTGGCGCTCACGAGCGAGACAAATTGCTTTGGCTGTTTGCAAGGCTAGGAAAGAGCAGAGCCCCAGTCTTGCTGTTTATCTGCAATGACTGCCAGGGCAAGTGAGGACCAGCAAGACAATTCCTGCCTAGCACCTTCCTTGGAGGAGAGAGAGTGCAACGTTTCATTTTAGCATTTTGGCGATCATGAGCGAGACAAACTGCTTTGGCTATTTGCAAGGCTAGGAAAGAGCAGAGCCCCAGTCTTGCTGTTTATCTGCAATGACTGCCAGGGCAAGTGAGGACCAGCAAGACAATTCCTGCCTAGCACCTTCCTTGGAGGAGAGAGAGTGCAACGTTTCATTTTAGCATATTGGCGCTCACGAGGGAGACAAACTCCTTTGGCTGTTTGCAAATCTAGGAAAGAGCAGAGCCCCAGTCTTGCTGTTTATCTGCAATGACTGCCAGGGCAAGTGAGGACCAGCACGACAATTCCTGCCTAGCACCTTCCTTGGAGAGGAGAGAGTTCAACGTTTCATTTTGCTTTTTGGAGTGCCAGAGTGAGAAAAAGCAGAGTGCCTCTTTGCAAGGCTAGGAAAGACTGGAGCCCCAGTCTTGCTGTTTATCTGCAATGACTGCCAGGGCAAGTGAGGACCAGCAAGACAATTCCTGCCTAGCACCTTCCTTGGAGGAGAGAGAGTGCAACGTTTCATTTTAGCATTTTGGCGCTCACGAGGGAGACAAACTGCTTTGGCTGTTTGCAAGGCTAGGAAAGAGCAGAGCCCCAGTCTTGCTGTTTATCTGCAATGACTGCCAGGGCAAGTGAGGACCAGCAAGACAATTCCTGCCTAGCACCTTCCTTGGAGGAGAGAGAGTGCAACGTTTCATTTTGCTTTTTGGAGTGCGAGAGTGAGAAAAAGCAGAGTGCCTGTTTGCAAGGCTAGGAAAGAGCACAGACCGAGTCTTGCTGTTTATCTGAAATGACTGCCAGGACAAGTGAGGACCAGCAAGACAATTCCTGCCTAGCACCTTCCTTGGAGGAGAGAGAGTGCAACGTTTCATTTTAGCATTTTGGCGCTCACGAGCGAGACAAATTGCTTTGGCAGTTTGCAAGGCTAGGAAAGAGCAGAGCCCCAGTCTTGCTGTTTATCTGCAATGACTGCCAGGGCAAGTGAGGACCAGCAAGACAATTCCTGCCTAGCACCTTCCTTGGAGGAGAGAGAGTGCAACGTTTCATTTTAGCATTTTGGCGCTCACGAGGGACACAAACTGCTTTGGCTGTTTGCAAGGCTAGGAAAGAGCAGAGCCCCAGTCTTCCTGTTCATGTGCAATGTCTGCCAGGGCAAGTGAGGACCAGCAAGACAATTCCTGCCTAGCACCTTCCTTGGAGGAGAGAGAGTGCAACGTTTCATTTTAGCATTTTGGTGCTCACGAGGGAGACAAACTGCTTTCGCTGTTTGCAAGGCTAGGAAAGAGCAGAGCCCCAGTCTTGCTGTTTATCTGCAATGACTGCCAGGGCAAGTGAGGACCAGCAAGACAATTCCTGCCTAGCACCTTCCTTGGAGGAGAGAGAGTGCAACGTTTCATTTTGCTTTTTGGAGTGCGAGAGTGAGAAAAAGCAGAGTGCCTGTTTGCAAGGCTAGGAAAGAGCACAGACCGAGTGTTGCTGTTTATCTGAAATGAGTGCCAGGACAAGTGAGGACCAGCAAGACAATTCCTGCCTAGCACCTTCCTTGGAGGAGAGAGAGTGCAACGTTTCATTTTAGCATTTTGGCGCTCACGAGCGAGACAAATTGCTTTGGCTGTTTGCAAGGCTAGGAAAGAGCAGAGCCCCAGTTTGCTGTTTATCTGCAATGACTGCCAGGGCAAGTGAGGACCAGCAAGACAATTCCTGCCTAGCACCTTCCTTGGAGGAGAGAGAGTGCAACGTTTCATTTTGATTTTTGGAGTGCGAGAGTGAGAAAAAGCAGAGTGCCTGTTTGCAAGGCTAGGAAAGAGCAGAGCCCCAGTCTTGCTGTTCATGTGCAATGTCTGCCAGGGCAAGTGAGGTCCAGCAAGACAATTCCTGCCTAGCACCTTCCTTGGAGGAGAGAGAGTGCAACGTTTCATTTTAACATTTTGGCGCTCACGAGGGAGACAAACTGCTTTGGCTGTTTGCAAGGCTAGGAAAGAGCAGAGCCCCAGTCTTGCTGTTTATCTGCAATGACTGCCAGGGCAAGTGAGGACCAGCAAGACAATTCCTGCCTAGCACCTTCCTTGGAGGAGAGAGAGTGCAACGTTTCATTTTAGCATTTTGGCGCTCACGAGGGAGACAAACTCCTTTGGCTGTTTGCAAGGCTAGGAAAGAGCAGAGCCCGAGTCTTGCTGTTTATCTGCAATGACTGCCAGGGTAAGTGAGGACAAGCAAGACAATTCCTGCCTAGCACCTTCCTTGGAGGAGAGAGAGTGCAGCGTTTCATTTTAGCTTTTTGGCGCTCACGAGCGAGACAAACTGCTTTGGCTGTTTGCAAGGCTAGGAAAGAGCAGAGCCCCAGTCTTGCTGTTTATCTGCAATGACTGCCAGGGCAAGTGAGGACCAGCAAGACAATTCCTGCCTAGCACCTTCCTTGGAGGAGAGAGAGTGCAACGTTTCATTTTAGCATTTTGGCGCTCACGAGGGAGTCAAACTGCTTTGGCTGTTTGCAAGGCTAGGAAAGAGCAGAGCCCCAGTCTTCCTGTTCATGTGCAATGTCTGCCAGGGCAAGTGAGGACCAGCAAGACAATTCCTGCCTAGCACCTTCCTTGGAGGAGAGAGAGTGCAACGTTTCATTTTAGCATTTTGGTGCTCACGAGGGAGACAAACTACTTTGGCTGTTTGCAAGGCTAGGAAAGAGCAGAGCCCGAGTCTTGCTGTTTATCTGCAATGACTGCCAGGGTAAGTGAGGACCAGCAAGACAATTCCTGCCTAGCACCTTCCTTGGAGGAGAGAGAGTGCAACGTTTCATTTTATCATTTTGGCGCTCACGAGCGAGAAAAACTGCTTTGGCTGTTTGCAAGGCTAGGAAAGAGCAGAGCCCCAGTCTTGCTGTTTATCTGCAATGACTGCCAGGGCAAGTGAGGACCAGCAAGACAATTCCTGCCTAGCACCTTCCTTGGAGGAGAGAGAGTGCAACGTTTCATTTTGCTTTTTGGAGTGCGAGAGTGAGAAAAAGCAGAGTGCCTGTATGCAAGGCTAGGAAAGAGCACAGACCGAGTCTTGCTGTTTATCTGAAATGACTGCCAGGACAAGTGAGGACCAGCAAGACAATTCCTGCCTAGCACCTTCCTTGGAGGAGAGAGAGTGCAACGTTTCATTTTAGCATTTTGGCGCTCACGAGCGAGACAAATTGCTTTGGCAGTTTGCAAGGCTAGGAAAGAGCAGAGCCCCAGTCTTGCTGTTTATCTGCAATGACTGCCAGGGCAAGTGAGGACCAGCAAGACAATTCCTGCCTAGCACCTTCCTTGGAGGAGAGAGAGTGCAACGTTTCATTTTAGCATTTTGGCGCTCACGAGGGACACAAACTGCTTTGGCTGTTTGCAAGGCTAGGAAAGAGCAGAGCCCCAGTCTTCCTGTTCATGTGCAATGTCTGCCAGGGCAAGTGAGGACCAGCAAGACAATTCCTGCCTAGCACCTTCCTTGGAGGAGAGAGAGTGCAACGTTTCATTTTAGCATTTTGGTGCTCACGAGGGAGACAAACTGCTTTGGCTGTTTGCAAGGCTAGGAAAGAGCAGAGCCCCAGTCTTGCTGTTTATCTGCAATGACTGCCAGGGCAAGTGAGGACCAGCAAGACAATTCCTGCCTAGCACCTTCCTTGGAGGAGAGAGAGTGCAACGTTTCATTTTGCTTTTTGGAGTGCGAGAGTGAGAAAAAGCAGAGTGCCTGTTTGCAAGGCTAGGAAAGAGCACAGACCGAGTGTTGCTGTTTATCTGAAATGAGTGCCAGGACAAGTGAGGACCAGCAAGACAATTCCTGCCTAGCACCTTCCTTGGAGGAGAGAGAGTGCAACGTTTCATTTTAGCATTTTGGCGCTCACGAGCGAGACAAATTGCTTTGGCTGTTTGCAAGGCTAGGAAAGAGCAGAGCCCCAGTTTGCTGTTTATCTGCAATGACTGCCAGGGCAAGTGAGGACCAGCAAGACAATTCCTGCCTAGCACCTTCCTTGGAGGAGAGAGAGTGCAACGTTTCATTTTAGCATTTTGGCGCTCACGAGGGAGTCAAACTGCTTTGGCTATTTGCAAGGCTAGGAAAGAGCAGAGCCCCAGTCTTGCTGTTCATGTGCAATGTCTGCCAGGGCAAGTGAGGTCCAGCAAGACAATTCCTGCCTAGCACCTTCCTTGGAGGAGAGAGAGTGCAACGTTTCATTTTGATTTTTGGAGTGCGAGAGTGAGAAAAAGCAGAGTGCCTGTTTGCAAGGCTAGGAAAGAGCAGAGCCCCAGTCTTGCTGTTTATCTGCAATGACTGCCAGGGCAAGTGAGGACCAGCAAGACAATTCCTGCCTAGCACCTTCCTTGGAGGAGAGAGAGTGCAACGTTTCATTTTAACATTTTGGCGCTCACGAGGGAGACAAACTGCTTTGGCTGTTTGCAAGGCTAGGAAAGAGCAGAGCCCCAGTCTTGCTGTTTATCTGCAATGACTGCCAGGGCAAGTGAGGACCAGCAAGACAATTCCTGCCTAGCACCTTCCTTGGAGGAGAGAGAGTGCAACGTTTCATTTTAGCATTTTGGCGCTCACGAGGGAGACAAACTCCTTTGGCTGTTTGCAAGGCTAGGAAAGAGCAGAGCCCGAGTCTTGCTGTTTATCTGCAATGACTGCCAGGGTAAGTGAGGACAAGCAAGACAATTCCTGCCTAGCACCTTCCTTGGAGGAGAGAGAGTGCAGCGTTTCATTTTAGCTTTTTGGCGCTCACGAGCGAGACAAACTGCTTTGGCTGTTTGCAAGGCTAGGAAAGAGCAGAGCCCCAGTCTTGCTGTTTATCTGCAATGACTGCCAGGGCAAGTGAGGACCAGCAAGACAATTCCTGCCTAGCACCTTCCTTGGAGGAGAGAGAGTGCAACGTTTCATTTTGCTTTTTGGAGTGCGAGAGTGAGAAAAAGCAGAGTGCCTGTTTGCAAGGCTAGGAAAGAGCACAGACCGAGTCTTGCTGTTTATCTGAAATGACTGCCAGGACAATTGAGGACCAGCAAGACAATTCCTGCCTAGCACCTTCCTTGGAGGAGAGAGAGTGCAACGTTTCATTTTAGCATTTTGGCGCTCACGAGGGAGACAAATTGCTTTGGCTGTTTGCAAGGCTAGGAAAGAGCAGAGCCCCAGTCTTGCTGTTTATCTGCAATGACTGCCAGGGCAAGTGAGGACCAGCAAGACAATTCCTGCCTAGCACCTTCCTTGGAGGAGAGAGAGTGCAACGTTTCATTTTAGCATTTTGGCGATCATGAGCGAGACAAACTGCTTTGGCTGTTTGCAAGGCTAGGAAAGAGCAGAGCCCCAGTCTTGCTGTTTATCTGCAATGACTGCCAGGGCAAGTGAGGACCAGCAAGACAATTCCTGCCTAGCACCTTCCTTGGAGGAGAGAGAGTGCAACGTTTCATTTTAGCATTTTGGCGCTCACGAGGGAGTCAAACTGCTTTGGCTGTTTGCAAGGCTAGGAAAGAGCAGAGCCCCAGTCTTCCTGTTCATGTGCAATGTCTGCCAGGGCAAGTGAGGTCCAGCAAGACAATTCCTGCCTAGCACCTTCCTTGGAGGAGAGAGAGTGCAACGTTTCATTTTGCTTTTTGGAGTGCGAGAGTGAGAAAAAGCAGAGTGCCTGTTTGCAAGGCTAGGAAAGAGCAGAGCCCCAGTCTTGCTGTTTATCTGCAATGACTGCCAGGGCAAGTGAGGACCAGCAAGACAATTCCTGCCTAGCACCTTCCTTGGAGGAGAGAGAGTGCAACGTTTCATTTTAGCATTTTGGCGCTCACGAGGGAGACAAACTGCTTTGGCTGTTTGCAAATCTAGGAAAGAGCAGAGCCCCAGTCTTGCTGTTTTTCTGCAATGACTGGCAGGGCAAGTGAGGACCAGCAAGACAATTCCTGCCTAGCACCTTCCTTAGAGAGGAGAGAGTTCAACGTTTCATTTTGCTTTTTGGAGTGTGAGAGTGAGAAAAAGCAGAGTGCCTGTTTGCAAGGCTAGGAAAGACTGGAGCCCCAGTCTTGCTGTTTATCTGCAATGACTGCCAGGGCAAGTGAGGACCAGCAAGACAATTCCTGCCTAGCACCTTCCTTGGAGGAGAGAGAGTGCAACGTTTCATTTTAGCATTTTGGTGCTCACGAGGGAGACAAACTGCTTTGGCTGTTTGCAAGGCTAGGAAAGAGCAGAGCCCCAGTCTTGCTGTTTATCTGCAATGACTGCCAGGGCAAGTGAGGACCAGCAAGACAATTCCTGCCTAGCACCTTCCTTGGAGGAGAGAGAGTGCAACGTTTCATTTTGCTTTTTGGAGTGCGAGAGTGAGAAAAAGCAGAGTGCCTGTTTGCAAGGCTAGGAAAGAGCACAGACCGAGTGTTGCTGTTTATCTGAAATGAGTGCCAGGACAAGTGAGGACCAGCAAGACAATTCCTGCCTAGCACCTTCCTTGGAGGAGAGAGAGTGCAACGTTTCATTTTAGCATTTTGGCGCTCACGAGCGAGACAAATTGCTTTGGCTGTTTGCAAGGCTAGGAAAGAGCAGAGCCCCAGTTTGCTGTTTATCTGCAATGACTGCCAGGGCAAGTGAGGACCAGCAAGACAATTCCTGCCTAGCACCTTCCTTGGAGGAGAGAGAGTGCAACGTTTCATTTTAGCATTTTGGCGCTCACGAGGGAGTCAAACTGCTTTGGCTATTTGCAAGGCTAGGAAAGAGCAGAGCCCCAGTCTTGCTGTTCATGTGCAATGTCTGCCAGGGCAAGTGAGGTCCAGCAAGACAATTCCTGCCTAGCACCTTCCTTGGAGGAGAGAGAGTGCAACGTTTCATTTTGATTTTTGGAGTGCGAGAGTGAGAAAAAGCAGAGTGCCTGTTTGCAAGGCTAGGAAAGAGCAGAGCCCCAGTCTTGCTGTTTATCTGCAATGACTGCCAGGGCAAGTGAGGACCAGCAAGACAATTCCTGCCTAGCACCTTCCTTGGAGGAGAGAGAGTGCAACGTTTCATTTTAACATTTTGGCGCTCACGAGGGAGACAAACTGCTTTGGCTGTTTGCAAGGCTAGGAAAGAGCAGAGCCCCAGTCTTGCTGTTTATCTGCAATGACTGCCAGGGCAAGTGAGGACCAGCAAGACAATTCCTGCCTAGCACCTTCCTTGGAGGAGAGAGAGTGCAACGTTTCATTTTAGCATTTTGGCGCTCACGAGGGAGACAAACTCCTTTGGCTGTTTGCAAGGCTAGGAAAGAGCAGAGCCCGAGTCTTGCTGTTTATCTGCAATGACTGCCAGGGTAAGTGAGGACAAGCAAGACAATTCCTGCCTAGCACCTTCCTTGGAGGAGAGAGAGTGCAGCGTTTCATTTTAGCTTTTTGGCGCTCACGAGCGAGACAAACTGCTTTGGCTGTTTGCAAGGCTAGGAAAGAGCAGAGCCCCAGTCTTGCTGTTTATCTGCAATGACTGCCAGGGCAAGTGAGGACCAGCAAGACAATTCCTGCCTAGCACCTTCCTTGGAGGAGAGAGAGTGCAACGTTTCATTTTGCTTTTTGGAGTGCGAGAGTGAGAAAAAGCAGAGTGCCTGTTTGCAAGGCTAGGAAAGAGCACAGACCGAGTCTTGCTGTTTATCTGAAATGACTGCCAGGACAATTGAGGACCAGCAAGACAATTCCTGCCTAGCACCTTCCTTGGAGGAGAGAGAGTGCAACGTTTCATTTTAGCATTTTGGCGCTCACGAGGGAGACAAATTGCTTTGGCTGTTTGCAAGGCTAGGAAAGAGCAGAGCCCCAGTCTTGCTGTTTATCTGCAATGACTGCCAGGGCAAGTGAGGACCAGCAAGACAATTCCTGCCTAGCACCTTCCTTGGAGGAGAGAGAGTGCAACGTTTCATTTTAGCATTTTGGCGATCATGAGCGAGACAAACTGCTTTGGCTGTTTGCAAGGCTAGGAAAGAGCAGAGCCCCAGTCTTGCTGTTTATCTGCAATGACTGCCAGGGCAAGTGAGGACCAGCAAGACAATTCCTGCCTAGCACCTTCCTTGGAGGAGAGAGAGTGCAACGTTTCATTTTAGCATTTTGGCGCTCACGAGGGAGTCAAACTGCTTTGGCTGTTTGCAAGGCTAGGAAAGAGCAGAGCCCCAGTCTTCCTGTTCATGTGCAATGTCTGCCAGGGCAAGTGAGGTCCAGCAAGACAATTCCTGCCTAGCACCTTCCTTGGAGGAGAGAGAGTGCAACGTTTCATTTTGCTTTTTGGAGTGCGAGAGTGAGAAAAAGCAGAGTGCCTGTTTGCAAGGCTAGGAAAGAGCAGAGCCCCAGTCTTGCTGTTTATCTGCAATGACTGCCAGGGCAAGTGAGGACCAGCAAGACAATTCCTGCCTAGCACCTTCCTTGGAGGAGAGAGAGTGCAACGTTTCATTTTAGCATTTTGGCGCTCACGAGGGAGACAAACTGCTTTGGCTGTTTGCAAATCTAGGAAAGAGCAGAGCCCCAGTCTTGCTGTTTTTCTGCAATGACTGGCAGGGCAAGTGAGGACCAGCAAGACAATTCCTGCCTAGCACCTTCCTTAGAGAGGAGAGAGTTCAACGTTTCATTTTGCTTTTTGGAGTGTGAGAGTGAGAAAAAGCAGAGTGCCTGTTTGCAAGGCTAGGAAAGACTGGAGCCCCAGTCTTGCTGTTTATCTGCAATGACTGCCAGGGCAAGTGAGGACCAGCAAGACAATTCCTGCCTAGCACCTTCCTTGGAGGAGAGAGAGTGCAACGTTTCATTTTAACATTTTGGCGCTCACGAGGGAGACAAACTTCTTTGGCTGTTTGCAAGGCTAGGAAAGAGCAGAGCCCCAGTCTTGCTGTTTATCTGCAATGACTGCCAGGGCAAGTGAGGACCAGCAAGACAATTCCTGCCTAGCACCTTCCTTGGAGGAGAGAGAGTGCAACGTTTCATTTTAGCATTTTGGCGCTCACGAGGGAGACAAACTGCTTTGGCTGTTTGCAAGGCTAGGAAAGAGCAGAGCCCCAGTCTTGCTGTTCATCTGCAATGACTGCCAGGGCAAGTGAGGACCAGCAAGACAATTCCTGCCTAGCACCTTCCTTGGAGGAGAGAGAGTGCAGCGTTTCATTTTAGCTTTTTGGCGCTCACGAGCGAGACAAACTGCTTTGGCTGTTTGCAAGGCTAGGAAAGAGCAGAGCCCCAGTCTTGCTGTTTATCTGCAATGACTGCCAGGGCAAGTGAGGACCAGCAAGACAATTCCTGCCTAGCACCTTCCTTGGAGGAGAGAGAGTGCAACGTTTCATTTTAGTATTTTGGCGCTCACGAGCGAGACAAATTGCTTTGGCTGTTTGCAAGGCTAGGAAAGAGCAGAGCCCCAGTCTTGCTGTTTATCTGCAATGACTGCCAGGGCAAGTGAGGACCAGCAAGACAATTCCTGCCTAGCACCTTCCTTGGAGGAGAGAGAGTGCAACGTTTCATTTTGATTTTTGGAGTGCGAGAGTGAGAAAAAGCAGAGTGACTGTTTGCAAGGCTAGGAAAGAGCACAGACCGAGTCTTGCTGTTTATCTGAAATGAGTGCCAGGACAAGTGAGGACCAGCAAGACAATTCCTGCCTAGCACCTTCCTTGGAGGAGAGAGAGTGCAACGTTTCATTTTAGCATTTTGGCGCTCACGAGCGAGACAAATTGCTTTGGCAGTTTGCAAGGCTTGGAAAGAGCAGAGCCCCAGTCTTGCTGTTTATCTGCAATGACTGCCAGGGCAAGTGAGGACCAGCAAGACAATTCCTGCCTAGCACCTTCCTTGGAGGAGAGAGAGTGCAACGTTTCATTTTAGCATTTTGGCGCTCACGAGGGAGTGAAACTGCTTTGGCTGTTTGCAAGGCTAGGAAAGAGCAGAGCCCCAGACTTGCTGTTCATGTGCAATGTCTGCCAGGGCAAGTGAGGTCCAGGAAGACAATTCCTGCCTAGCACCTTCCTTGGAGGAGAGAGAGTGCAACGTTTCATTTTGCTTTTTTGAGTGCGAGAGTGAGAAAAAGCAGAGTGCCTGTTTGCAAGGCTAGGAAAGAGCAGAGCCCCAGTCTTGCTGTTTATCTGCAATGACTGCCAGGGCAAGTGAGGACCAGCAAGACAATTCCTGCCTAGCACCTTCCTTGGAGGAGAGAGAGTGCAACGTTTCATTTTAGCATTTTGGCGCTCACGAGGGAGACAAACTGCTTTGGCTGTTTGCAAGGCTAGGAAAGAGCAGAGCCCCAGTCTTGCTGTTCATGTGCAATGTCTGCCAGGGCAAGTGAGGTCCAGCAAGACAATTCCTGCCTAGCACCTTCCTTGGAGGAGAGAGAGTGCAACGTTTCATTTTGCTTTTTGGAGTGCGAGAGTGAGAAAAAGCAGAGTGCCTGTTTGCAAGGCTAGGAAAGAGCAGAGCCCCAGTCTTGCTGTTTATCTGCAATGACTGCCAGGGCAAGTGAGGACCAGCAAGACAATTCCTGCCTAGCACCTTCCTTGGAGGAGAGAGAGTGCAACGTTTCATTTTAGCATTTTGGCGCTCACGAGGGAGTCAAACTGCTTTGGTTGTTTGCAAGGCTAGGAAAGAGCAGAGCCCCAGACTTGCTGTTCATGTGCAATGTCTGCCAGGGCAAGTGAGGTCCAGCAAGACAATTCCTGCCTAGCACCTTCCTTGGAGGAGAGAGAGTGCAACGTTTCATTTTGCTTTTTTGAGTGCGAGAGTGAGAAAAAGCAGAGTGCCTGTTTGCAAGGCTAGGAAAGGGCAGAGCCCCAGTCTTGCTGTTTATCTGCAATGACTGCCAGGGCAAGTGAGGACCAGCAAGACAATTCCTGCCTAGCACCTTCCTTGGAGGAGAGAGAGTGCAACGTTTCATTTTAGCATTTTGGCGCTCACGAGGGAGACAAACTGCTTTGGCTGTTTGCAAGGCTAGGAAAGAGCAGAGCCCCAGTCTTGCTGTTCATGTGCAATGTCTGCCAGGGCAAGTGAGGTCCAGCAAGACAATTCCTGCCTAGCACCTTCCTTGGAGGAGAGAGAGTGCAACGTTTCATTTTAGCATTTTGGCGCTCACGAGGGAGTCAAACTGCTTTGGCTGTTTGCAAGGCTAGGAAAGAGCAGAGCCCCAGTCTTCCTGTTCATGTGCAATGTCTGCCAGGGCAAGTGAGGTCCAGCAAGACAATTCCTGCCTAGCACCTTCCTTGGAGGAGAGAGAGTGCAACGTTTCATTTTGCTTTTTGGAGTGCGAGAGTGAGAAAAAGCAGAGTGCCTGTTTGCAAGGCTAGGAAAGAGCAGAGCCCCAGTCTTGCTGTTTATCTGCAATGACTGCCAGGGCAAGTGAGGACCAGCAAGACAATTCCTGCCTAGCACCTTCCTTGGAGGAGAGAGAGTGCAACGTTTCATTTTAGCATTTTGGCGCTCACGAGGGAGACAAACTGCTTTGGCTGTTTGCAAATCTAGGAAAGAGCAGAGCCCCAGTCTTGCTGTTTTTCTGCAATGACTGGCAGGGCAAGTGAGGACCAGCAAGACAATTCCTGCCTAGCACCTTCCTTAGAGAGGAGAGAGTTCAACGTTTCATTTTGCTTTTTGGAGTGTGAGAGTGAGAAAAAGCAGAGTGCCTGTTTGCAAGGCTAGGAAAGACTGGAGCCCCAGTCTTGCTGTTTATCTGCAATGACTGCCAGGGCAAGTGAGGACCAGCAAGACAATTCCTGCCTAGCACCTTCCTTGGAGGAGAGAGAGTGCAACGTTTCATTTTAACATTTTGGCGCTCACGAGGGAGACAAACTTCTTTGGCTGTTTGCAAGGCTAGGAAAGAGCAGAGCCCCAGTCTTGCTGTTTATCTGCAATGACTGCCAGGGCAAGTGAGGACCAGCAAGACAATTCCTGCCTAGCACCTTCCTTGGAGGAGAGAGAGTGCAACGTTTCATTTTAGCATTTTGGCGCTCACGAGGGAGACAAACTGCTTTGGCTGTTTGCAAGGCTAGGAAAGAGCAGAGCCCCAGTCTTGCTGTTCATCTGCAATGACTGCCAGGGCAAGTGAGGACCAGCAAGACAATTCCTGCCTAGCACCTTCCTTGGAGGAGAGAGAGTGCAGCGTTTCATTTTAGCTTTTTGGCGCTCACGAGCGAGACAAACTGCTTTGGCTGTTTGCAAGGCTAGGAAAGAGCAGAGCCCCAGTCTTGCTGTTTATCTGCAATGACTGCCAGGGCAAGTGAGGACCAGCAAGACAATTCCTGCCTAGCACCTTCCTTGGAGGAGAGAGAGTGCAACGTTTCATTTTGATTTTTGGAGTGCGAGAGTGAGAAAAAGCAGAGTGACTGTTTGCAAGGCTAGGAAAGAGCACAGACCGAGTCTTGCTGTTTATCTGAAATGAGTGCCAGGACAAGTGAGGACCAGCAAGACAATTCCTGCCTAGCACCTTCCTTGGAGGAGAGAGAGTGCAACGTTTCATTTTAGCATTTTGGCGCTCACGAGCGAGACAAATTGCTTTGGCAGTTTGCAAGGCTTGGAAAGAGCAGAGCCCCAGTCTTGCTGTTTATCTGCAATGACTGCCAGGGCAAGTGAGGACCAGCAAGACAATTCCTGCCTAGCACCTTCCTTGGAGGAGAGAGAGTGCAACGTTTCATTTTAGCATTTTGGCGCTCACGAGGGAGTGAAACTGCTTTGGCTGTTTGCAAGGCTAGGAAAGAGCAGAGCCCCAGACTTGCTGTTCATGTGCAATGTCTGCCAGGGCAAGTGAGGTCCAGCAAGACAATTCCTGCCTAGCACCTTCCTTGGAGGAGAGAGAGTGCAATGTTTCATTTTGCTTTTTTGAGTGCGAGAGTGAGAAAAAGCAGAGTGCCTGTTTGCAAGGCTAGGAAAGAGCAGAGCCCCAGTCTTGCTGTTTATCTGCAATGACTGCCAGGGCAAGTGAGGACCAGCAAGACAATTCCTGCCTAGCACCTTCCTTGGAGGAGAGAGAGTGCAACGTTTCATTTTAGCATTTTGGCGCTCACGAGGGAGACAAACTGCTTTGGCTGTTTGCAAGGCTAGGAAAGAGCAGAGCCCCAGTCTTGCTGTTCATGTGCAATGTCTGCCAGGGCAAGTGAGGTCCAGCAAGACAATTCCTGCCTAGCACCTTCCTTGGAGGAGAGAGAGTGCAACGTTTCATTTTGCTTTTTGGAGTGCGAGAGTGAGAAAAAGCAGAGTGCCTGTTTGCAAGGCTAGGAAAGAGCAGAGCCCCAGTCTTGCTGTTTATCTGCAATGACTGCCAGGGCAAGTGAGGACCAGCAAGACAATTCCTGCCTAGCACCTTCCTTGGAGGAGAGAGAGTGCAACGTTTCATTTTAGCATTTTGGCGCTCACGAGGGAGTCAAACTGCTTTGGTTGTTTGCAAGGCTAGGAAAGAGCAGAGCCCCAGACTTGCTGTTCATGTGCAATGTCTGCCAGGGCAAGTGAGGTCCAGCAAGACAATTCCTGCCTAGCACCTTCCTTGGAGGAGAGAGAGTGCAACGTTTCATTTTGCTTTTTTGAGTGCGAGAGTGAGAAAAAGCAGAGTGCCTGTTTGCAAGGCTAGGAAAGGGCAGAGCCCCAGTCTTGCTGTTTATCTGCAATGACTGCCAGGGCAAGTGAGGACCAGCAAGACAATTCCTGCCTAGCACCTTCCTTGGAGGAGAGAGAGTGCAACGTTTCATTTTAGCATTTTGGCGCTCACGAGGGAGACAAACTGCTTTGGCTGTTTGCAAGGCTAGGAAAGAGCAGAGCCCCAGTCTTGCTGTTCATGTGCAATGTCTGCCAGGGCAAGTGAGGTCCAGCAAGACAATTCCTGCCTAGCACCTTCCTTGGAGGAGAGAGAGTGCAACGTTTCATTTTGCTTTTTGGAGTGCGAGAGTGAGAAAAAGCAGAGTGCCTGTTTGCAAGGCTAGGAAAGAGCAGAGCCCCAGTCTTGCTGTTTATCTGCAATGACTGCCAGGGCAAGTGAGGACCAGCAAGACAATTCCTGCCTAGCACCTTCCTTGGAGGAGAGAGAGTGCAACGTTTCATTTTAGCATTTTGGCACTCACGAGCGAGACAAACTGCTTTGGCTGTTTGCAAGGCTAGGAAAGAGCAGAGCCCGAGTCTTGCTGTTTATCTGCAATGACTGCCAGGGCAAGTGAGGACCAGCAAGACAATTCCTGCCTAGCACCTTCCTTGGAGGAGAGAGAGTGCAACGTTTCATTTTAGCATTTTGGCGCTCACGAGGGAGACAAACTGCTTTGGCTGTTTGCAAGGCTAGGAAAGAGCAGAGCCCCAGTCTTGCTGTTCATGTGCAATGTCTGCCAGGGCAAGTGAGGTCCAGCAAGACAATTCCTGCCTAGCACCTTCCTTGGAGGAGAGAGAGTGCAACGTTTCATTTTAGCATTTTGGCGCTCACGAGCGAGACAAATTGCTTTGGCTGTTTGCAAGGCTTGGAAAGAGCAGAGCCTCAGCCTTGGTGTTTATCTGCAATGACTGCCAGGGCAAGTGAGGACCAGCAAGACAATTCCTGCCTAGCACCTTCCTTGGAGGAGAGAGAGTGCAACGTTTCATTTTAGCATTTTGGCGCTCACGAGGGAGTCAAACTGCTTTGGCTGTTTGGAAGGCTAGGAAAGAGCAGAGCCCCAGACTTGCTGTTCATGTGCAATGTATGCCAGGGCAAGTGAGGTCCAGCAAGACAATTCCTGCCTAGCACCTTCCTTGGAGGAGAGAGAGTGCAACGTTTCATTTTGCTTTTTTGAGTGCGAGAGTGAGAAAAAGCAGAGTGCCTGTTTGCAAGGCTAGGAAAGAGCAGAGCCCCAGTCTTGCTGTTTATCTGCAATGACTGCCAGGGCAAGTGAGGACCAGCAAGACAATTCCTGCCTAGCACCTTCCTTGGAGGAGAGAGAGTGCAACGTTTCATTTTAGCATTTTGGCGCTCACGAGGGAGACAAACTGCTTTGGCTGTTTGCAAGGCTAGGAAAGAGCAGAGCCCCAGTCTTGGTGTTCATGTGCAATGTCTGCCAGGGCATGTGAGGTCCAGCAAGACAATTCCTGCCTAGCACCTTCCTTGGAGGAGAGAGAGTGCAACGTTTCATTTTGCTTTTTGGAGTGCGAGAGTGAGAAAAAGCAGAGTGCCTGTTTGCAAGGCTAGGAAAGAGCAGAGCCCCAGTCTTGCTGTTTATCTGCAATGACTGCCAGGGCAAGTGAGGACCAGCAAGACAATTCCTGTCTAGCACCTTCCTTGGAGGAGAGAGAGTGCAACGTTTCATTTTAACATTTTGGCGCTCACGAGGGAGACAAACTGCTTTGGCTGTTTGCAAGGCTAGGAAAGAGCAGAGCCCGAGTCTTGCTGTTTATCTGCAATGACTGCCAGGGCAAGTGAGGACCAGCAAGACAATTCCTGCCTAGCACCTTCCTTGGAGGAGAGAGAGTGCAACGTTTCATTTTGCTTTTTGGAGTGCGAGAGTGAGAAAAAGCAGAGTGCCTGTTTGCAAGGCTAGGAAAGCGCACAGACCGAGTCTTGCTGTTTATCTGAAATGAGTGCCAGGACAAGTGAGGACCAGCAAGACAATTCCTGCCTAGCACCTTCCTTGGAGGAGAGAGAGTGCAACGTTTCATTTTAGCATTTTGGCGCTCACGAGCGAGACAAACTGCTTTGGCTGTTTGCAAGGCTAGGAAAGAGCAGAGCCCCAGTCTTGCTGTTTATCTGCAATGACTGCCAGGGCAAGTGAGGACCAGCAAGACAATTCCTGCCTAGCACCTTCCTTGGAGGAGAGAGAGTGCAACGTTTCATTTTAGCATTTTGGCGCTCACGAGGGAGTCAAACTGCTTTGGTTGTTTGCAAGGCTAGGAAAGAGCAGAGCCCCAGACTTGCTGTTCATGTGCAATGTCTGCCAGGGCAAGTGAGGTCCAGCAAGACAATTCCTGCCTAGCACCTTCCTTGGAGGAGAGAGAGTGCAACGTTTCATTTTGCTTTTTTGAGTGCGAGAGTGAGAAAAAGCAGAGTGCCTGTTTGCAAGGCTAGGAAAGGGCAGAGCCCCAGTCTTGCTGTTTATCTGCAATGACTGCCAGGGCAAGTGAGGACCAGCAAGACAATTCCTGCCTAGCGCCTTCCTTGGAGGAGAGAGAGTGCAACGTTTCATTTTAGCATTTTGGCGCTCACGAGCGAGACAAACTGCTTTGGCTGTTTGCAAGGCTAGGAAAGAGCAGAGCCCCAGTCTTGCTGTTTATCTGCAATGACTGCCAGGGCAAGTGAGGACCAGCAAGACAATTCCTGCCTAGCACCTTCCTTGGAGGAGAGAGAGTGCAACGTTTCATTTTGCTTTTTGGAGTGCGAGAGTGAGAAAAAGCAGAGTGACTGTTTGCAAGGCTAGGAAAGAGCACAGACCGAGTCTTGCTGTTTATCTGAAATGAGTGCCAGGACAAGTGAGGACCAGCAAGACAATTCCTGCCTAGCACCTTCCTTGGAGGAGAGAGAGTGCAACGTTTCATTTTAGCATTTTGGCGCTCACGAGGGAGACAAACTGCTTTGGCTGATTGCAAGGCTAGGAAAGAGCAGAGCCCCAGTCTTGCTGTTCATCTGCAATGACTGCCAGGGCAAGTGAGGACCAGCAAGACAATTCCTGCCTAGCACCTTCCTTGGAGGAGAGAGAGTGCAACGTTTCATTTTGATTTTTGGAGTGCGAGAGTGAGAAAAAGCAGAGTGACTGTTTGCAAGGCTAGGAAAGAGCACAGACCGATTCTTGCTGTTTATCTGAAATGAGTGCCAGGACAAGTGAGGTCCAGCAAGACAATTCCTGCCTAGCACCTTCCTTGGAGGAGAGAGAGTGCAACGTTTCATTTTGCTTTTTTGAGTGCGAGAGTGAGAAAAAGCAGAGTGCCTGTTTGCAAGGCTAGGAAAGAGCAGAGCCCCAGTCTTGCTGTTTACCTGCAATGACTGCCAGGGCAAGTGAGGACCAGCAAGACAATTCCTGCCTAGCACCTTCCTTGGAGGAGAGAGAGTGCAACGTTTCATTTTAACATTTTGGCGCTCACGAGGGAGACAAACTGCTTTGCCTGTTTGCAAGGCTAGGAAAGAGCAGAGCCCCAGTCTTGCTGTTTATCTGCAATGACTGCCAGGGCAAGTGAGTACCAGCAAGACAATTCCTGCCTAGCACCTTCCTTGGAGGAGAGAGAGTGCAACGTTTCATTTTAGCATTTTGGCGCTCACGAGGGACACAAACTGCTTTGGCTGTTTGCAAGGCTAGGAAAGAGCAGAGCCCCAGTCTTGCTGTTCATCTGCAATGACTGCCAGGGCAAGTGAGGACCAGCAAGACAATTCCTGCCTAGCACCTTCCTTGGAGGAGAGAGAGTGCAACGTTTCATTTTAGCATTTTGGCGCTCACGAGGGAGACAAACTGCTTTGGCTGTTTGCAAATCTAGGAAAGAGCAGAGCCCCAGTCTTGCTGTTTATCTGCAATGACTGCCAGGGCAAGTGAGGACCAGCAAGACAATTCCTGCCTAGCACCTTCCTTGGAGGAGAGAGAGTGCAACGTTTCATTTTAGCATTTTGGCGCTCACGAGGGAGACAAACTCCTTTGGCTGTTTGCAAGGCTAGGAAAGAGCAGAGCCCCAGACTTGCTGTTCATGTGCAATGTCTGCAAGGGCAAGTGAGGTCCAGCAAGACAATCTCTGCCTAGCACCTTCCTTGGAGGAGAGAGAGTGCAACGTTTCATTTTGATTTTTGGAGTGCGAGAGTGAGAAAAAGCAGAGTGACTGTTTGCAAGGCTAGGAAAGAGCACAGACCGATTCTTGCTGTTTATCTGAAATGAGTGCCAGGACAAGTGAGGTCCAGCAAGACAATTCCTGCCTAGCACCTTCCTTGGAGGAGAGAGAGTGCAACGTTTCATTTTGCTTTTTTGAGTGCGAGAGTGAGAAAAAGCAGAGTGCCTGTTTGCAAGGCTAGGAAAGAGCAGAGCCCCAGTCTTGCTGTTTACCTGCAATGACTGCCAGGGCAAGTGAGGACCAGCAAGACAATTCCTGCCTAGCACCTTCCTTGGAGGAGAGAGAGTGCAACGTTTCATTTTAACATTTTGGCGCTCACGAGGGAGACAAACTGCTTTGCCTGTTTGCAAGGCTAGGAAAGAGCAGAGCCCCAGTCTTGCTGTTTATCTGCAATGACTGCCAGGGCAAGTGAGTACCAGCAAGACAATTCCTGCCTAGCACCTTCCTTGGAGGAGAGAGAGTGCAACGTTTCATTTTAGCATTTTGGCGCTCACGAGGGAGACAAACTGCTTTGGCTGTTTGCAAGGCTAGGAAAGAGCAGAGCCCCAGTCTTGCTGTTCATCTGCAATGACTGCCAGGGCAAGTGAGGACCAGCAAGACAATTCCTGCCTAGCACCTTCCTTGGAGGAGAGAGAGTGCAACGTTTCATTTTAGCATTTTGGCGCTCACGAGGGAGACAAACTGCTTTGGCTGTTTGCAAATCTAGGAAAGAGCAGAGCCCCAGTCTTGCTGTTTATCTGCAATGACTGCCAGGGCAAGTGAGGACCAGCAAGACAATTCCTGCCTAGCACCTTCCTTGGAGAGGAGAGAGTTCAACGTTTCATTTTGCTTTTTGGAGTGCCAGAGTGAGAAAAAGCAGAGTGCCTCTTTGCAAGGCTAGGAAAGAGCAGAGCCCCAGTCTTGCTGTTTATCTGCAATGACTGCCAGGGCAAGTGAGGACCAGCAAGACAATTCCTGCCTAGCACCTTCCTTGGAGGAGAGAGAGTGCAACGTTTCATTTTAGCATTTTGGCGCTCACGAGGGAGACAAACTCCTTTGGCTGTTTGCAAGGCTAGGAAAGAGCAGAGCCCCAGACTTGCTGTTCATGTGCAATGTCTGCCAGGGCAAGTGAGGACCAGCAAGACAATTCCTGCCTAGCACCTTCCTTGGAGGAGAGAGAGTGCAACGTTTCATTTTGGTTTTTTGAGTGCGAGAGTGAGAAAAAGCAGAGTGCCTGTTTGCAAGGTTAGGAAAGAGCAGAGCCCCAGTCTTGCTGTTTACCTGCAATGACTGCCAGGGCAAGTGAGGACCAGCAAGACAATTCCTGCCTAGCACCTTCCTTGGAGGAGAGAGAGTGCAACGTTTCATTTTAACATTTTGGCGCTCACGAGGGAGACAAACTGCTTTGGCTGTTTGCAAGGCTAGGAAAGAGCAGAGCCCCAGTCTTGCTGTTTATCTGCAATGACTGCCAGGGCAAGTGAGGACCAGCAAGACAATTCCTGCCTAGCACCTTCCTTGGAGGAGAGAGAGTGCAACGTTTCATTTTAGCATTTTGGCGCTCACGAGGGACACAAACTGCTTTGGCTGTTTGCAAGGCTAGGAAAGAGCAGAGCCCCAGTCTTGCTGTTCATCTGCAATGACTGCCAGGGCAAGTGAGGACCAGCAAGACAATTCCTGCCTAGCACCTTCCTTGGAGGAGAGAGAGTGCAACGTTTCATTTTAGCATTTTGGCGCTCACGAGGGAGACAAACTGCTTTGGCTGTTTGCAAGGCTAGGAAAGAGCAGAGCCCCAGATTTGCTGTTCATGTGCAATGTCTGCCAGGGCAAGTGAGGTCCAGCAAGACAATTCCTGCCTAGCACCTTCCTTGGAGGAGAGAGAGTGCAACGTTTCATTTTGCTTTTTGGAGTGCGAGAGTGAGAAAAAGCAGAGTGCCTGTTTGCAAGGCTAGGAAAGAGCAGAGCCCCAGTCTTGCTGTTCATCTGCAATGACTGCCAGGGCAAGTGAGGACCAGCAAGACAATTCCTGCCTAGCACCTTCCTTGGAGGAGAGAGAGTGCAACGTTTCATTTTAGCATTTTGGCGCTCACGAGCGAGACAAACTGCTTTGGCTGTTTGCAAGGCTAGGAAAGAGCAGAGCCCCAGTCTTGCTGTTTATCTGCAATGACTGCCAGGGCAAGTGAGGACCAGCAAGACAATTCCTGCCTAGCACCTTCCTTGGAGGAGAGAGAGTGCAACGTTTCATTTTAGCATTTTGGCGCTCACGAGGGAGTCAAACTGCTTTGGTTGTTTGCAAGGCTAGGAAAGAGCAGAGCCCCAGACTTGCTGTTCATGTGCAATGTCTGCCAGGGCAAGTGAGGTCCAGCAAGACAATTCCTGCCTAGCACCTTCCTTGGAGGAGAGAGAGTGCAACGTTTCATTTTGCTTTTTTGAGTGCGAGAGTGAGAAAAAGCAGAGTGCCTGTTTGCAAGGCTAGGAAAGGGCAGAGCCCCAGTCTTGCTGTTTATCTGCAATGACTGCCAGGGCAAGTGAGGACCAGCAAGACAATTCCTGCCTAGCGCCTTCCTTGGAGGAGAGAGAGTGCAACGTTTCATTTTAGCATTTTGGCGCTCACGAGCGAGACAAACTGCTTTGGCTGTTTGCAAGGCTAGGAAAGAGCAGAGCCCCAGTCTTGCTGTTTATCTGCAATGACTGCCAGGGCAAGTGAGGACCAGCAAGACAATTCCTGCCTAGCACCTTCCTTGGAGGAGAGAGAGTGCAACGTTTCATTTTGCTTTTTGGAGTGCGAGAGTGAGAAAAAGCAGAGTGACTGTTTGCAAGGCTAGGAAAGAGCACAGACCGAGTCTTGCTGTTTATCTGAAATGAGTGCCAGGACAAGTGAGGACCAGCAAGACAATTCCTGCCTAGCACCTTCCTTGGAGGAGAGAGAGTGCAACGTTTCATTTTAGCATTTTGGCGCTCACGAGGGAGACAAACTGCTTTGGCTGATTGCAAGGCTAGGAAAGAGCAGAGCCCCAGTCTTGCTGTTCATCTGCAATGACTGCCAGGGCAAGTGAGGACCAGCAAGACAATTCCTGCCTAGCACCTTCCTTGGAGGAGAGAGAGTGCAACGTTTCATTTTGATTTTTGGAGTGCGAGAGTGAGAAAAAGCAGAGTGACTGTTTGCAAGGCTAGGAAAGAGCACAGACCGATTCTTGCTGTTTATCTGAAATGAGTGCCAGGACAAGTGAGGTCCAGCAAGACAATTCCTGCCTAGCACCTTCCTTGGAGGAGAGAGAGTGCAACGTTTCATTTTGCTTTTTTGAGTGCGAGAGTGAGAAAAAGCAGAGTGCCTGTTTGCAAGGCTAGGAAAGAGCAGAGCCCCAGTCTTGCTGTTTACCTGCAATGACTGCCAGGGCAAGTGAGGACCAGCAAGACAATTCCTGCCTAGCACCTTCCTTGGAGGAGAGAGAGTGCAACGTTTCATTTTAACATTTTGGCGCTCACGAGGGAGACAAACTGCTTTGCCTGTTTGCAAGGCTAGGAAAGAGCAGAGCCCCAGTCTTGCTGTTTATCTGCAATGACTGCCAGGGCAAGTGAGTACCAGCAAGACAATTCCTGCCTAGCACCTTCCTTGGAGGAGAGAGAGTGCAACGTTTCATTTTAGCATTTTGGCGCTCACGAGGGACACAAACTGCTTTGGCTGTTTGCAAGGCTAGGAAAGAGCAGAGCCCCAGTCTTGCTGTTCATCTGCAATGACTGCCAGGGCAAGTGAGGACCAGCAAGACAATTCCTGCCTAGCACCTTCCTTGGAGGAGAGAGAGTGCAACGTTTCATTTTAGCATTTTGGCGCTCACGAGGGAGACAAACTGCTTTGGCTGTTTGCAAATCTAGGAAAGAGCAGAGCCCCAGTCTTGCTGTTTATCTGCAATGACTGCCAGGGCAAGTGAGGACCAGCAAGACAATTCCTGCCTAGCACCTTCCTTGGAGGAGAGAGAGTGCAACGTTTCATTTTAGCATTTTGGCGCTCACGAGGGAGACAAACTCCTTTGGCTGTTTGCAAGGCTAGGAAAGAGCAGAGCCCCAGACTTGCTGTTCATGTGCAATGTCTGCCAGGGCAAGTGAGGTCCAGCAAGACAATCTCTGCCTAGCACCTTCCTTGGAGGAGAGAGAGTGCAACGTTTCATTTTGATTTTTGGAGTGCGAGAGTGAGAAAAAGCAGAGTGACTGTTTGCAAGGCTAGGAAAGAGCACAGACCGATTCTTGCTGTTTATCTGAAATGAGTGCCAGGACAAGTGAGGTCCAGCAAGACAATTCCTGCCTAGCACCTTCCTTGGAGGAGAGAGAGTGCAACGTTTCATTTTGCTTTTTTGAGTGCGAGAGTGAGAAAAAGCAGAGTGCCTGTTTGCAAGGCTAGGAAAGAGCAGAGCCCCAGTCTTGCTGTTTACCTGCAATGACTGCCAGGGCAAGTGAGGACCAGCAAGACAATTCCTGCCTAGCACCTTCCTTGGAGGAGAGAGAGTGCAACGTTTCATTTTAACATTTTGGCGCTCACGAGGGAGACAAACTGCTTTGCCTGTTTGCAAGGCTAGGAAAGAGCAGAGCCCCAGTCTTGCTGTTTATCTGCAATGACTGCCAGGGCAAGTGAGTACCAGCAAGACAATTCCTGCCTAGCACCTTCCTTGGAGGAGAGAGAGTGCAACGTTTCATTTTAGCATTTTGGCGCTCACGAGGGAGACAAACTGCTTTGGCTGTTTGCAAGGCTAGGAAAGAGCAGAGCCCCAGTCTTGCTGTTCATCTGCAATGACTGCCAGGGCAAGTGAGGACCAGCAAGACAATTCCTGCCTAGCACCTTCCTTGGAGGAGAGAGAGTGCAACGTTTCATTTTAGCATTTTGGCGCTCACGAGGGAGACAAACTGCTTTGGCTGTTTGCAAATCTAGGAAAGAGCAGAGCCCCAGTCTTGCTGTTTATCTGCAATGACTGCCAGGGCAAGTGAGGACCAGCAAGACAATTCCTGCCTAGCACCTTCCTTGGAGAGGAGAGAGTTCAACGTTTCATTTTGCTTTTTGGAGTGCCAGAGTGAGAAAAAGCAGAGTGCCTCTTTGCAAGGCTAGGAAAGAGCAGAGCCCCAGTCTTGCTGTTTATCTGCAATGACTGCCAGGGCAAGTGAGGACCAGCAAGACAATTCCTGCCTAGCACCTTCCTTGGAGGAGAGAGAGTGCAACGTTTCATTTTAGCATTTTGGCGCTCACGAGGGAGACAAACTCCTTTGGCTGTTTGCAAGGCTAGGAAAGAGCAGAGCCCCAGACTTGCTGTTCATGTGCAATGTCTGCCAGGGCAAGTGAGGACCAGCAAGACAATTCCTGCCTAGCACCTTCCTTGGAGGAGAGAGAGTGCAACGTTTCATTTTGGTTTTTTGAGTGCGAGAGTGAGAAAAAGCAGAGTGCCTGTTTGCAAGGTTAGGAAAGAGCAGAGCCCCAGTCTTGCTGTTTACCTGCAATGACTGCCAGGGCAAGTGAGGACCAGCAAGACAATTCCTGCCTAGCACCTTCCTTGGAGGAGAGAGAGTGCAACGTTTCATTTTAACATTTTGGCGCTCACGAGGGAGACAAACTGCTTTGGCTGTTTGCAAGGCTAGGAAAGAGCAGAGCCCCAGTCTTGCTGTTTATCTGCAATGACTGCCAGGGCAAGTGAGGACCAGCAAGACAATTCCTGCCTAGCACCTTCCTTGGAGGAGAGAGAGTGCAACGTTTCATTTTAGCATTTTGGCGCTCACGAGGGACACAAACTGCTTTGGCTGTTTGCAAGGCTAGGAAAGAGCAGAGCCCCAGTCTTGCTGTTCATCTGCAATGACTGCCAGGGCAAGTGAGGACCAGCAAGACAATTCCTGCCTAGCACCTTCCTTGGAGGAGAGAGAGTGCAACGTTTCATTTTAGCATTTTGGCGCTCACGAGGGAGACAAACTGCTTTGGCTGTTTGCAAGGCTAGGAAAGAGCAGAGCCCCAGATTTGCTGTTCATGTGCAATGTCTGCCAGGGCAAGTGAGGTCCAGCAAGACAATTCCTGCCTAGCACCTTCCTTGGAGGAGAGAGAGTGCAACGTTTCATTTTGCTTTTTGGAGTGCGAGAGTGAGAAAAAGCAGAGTGCCTGTTTGCAAGGCTAGGAAAGAGCAGAGCCCCAGTCTTGCTGTTCATCTGCAATGACTGCCAGGGCAAGTGAGGACCAGCAAGACAATTCCTGCCTAGCACCTTCCTTGGAGGAGAGAGAGTGCAACGTTTCATTTTAACATTTTGGCGCTCACGAGCGAGACAAATTGCTTTGGCTGTTTGCAAGGCTTGGAAAGAGCAGAGCCCCAGTCTTGCTGTTAATCTGCAATGACGGCCAGGGCAAGTGAGGACCAGCAAGACAATTCCTGCCTAGCACCTTCCTTGGAGGAGAGAGAGTGCAACGTTTCATTTTGCTTTTTTGAGTGCGAGAGTAAGAAAAAGCAGAGTGCCTGTTTGCAAGGCTAGGAAAGAGCAGAGCCCCAGTCTTGCTGTTTACCTGCAATGACTGCCAGGGCAAGTGAGGACCAGCAAGACAATTCCTGCCTAGCACCTTCCTTGGAGGAGAGAGAGTGCAACGTTTCATTTTAACATTTTGGCGCTCACGAGGGAGACAAACTGCTTTGGCTGTTTGCAAGGCTAGGAAAGAGCAGAGCCCCAGTCTTGCTGTTTATCTGCAATGACTGCCAGGGCAAGTGAGTACCAGCAAGACAATTCCTGCCTAGCACCTTCCTTGGAGGAGAGAGAGTGCAACGTTTCATTTTAGCATTTTGGCGCTCACGAGGGACACAAACTGCTTTGGCTGTTTGCAAGGCTAGGAAAGAGCAGAGCCCCAGTCTTGCTGTTCATCTGCAATGACTGCCAGGGCAAGTGAGGACCAGCAAGACAATTCCTGCCTAGCACCTTCCTTGGAGGAGAGAGAGTGCAACGTTTCATTTTAGCATTTTGGCGCTCACGAGGGAGACAAACTGCTTTGGCTGTTTGCAAGGCTAGGAAAGAGCAGAGCCCCAGATTTGCTGTTCATGTGCAATGTCTGCCAGGGCAAGTGAGGTCCAGCAAGACAATTCCTGCCTAGCACCTTCCTTGGAGGAGAGAGAGTGCAACGTTTCATTTTGCTTTTTGGAGTGCGAGAGTGAGAAAAAGCAGAGTGCCTGTTTGCAAGGCTAGGAAAGAGCAGAGCCCCAGTCTTGCTGTTCATCTGCAATGACTGCCAGGGCAAGTGAGGACCAGCAAGACAATTCCTGCCTAGCACCTTCCTTGGAGGAGAGAGAGTGCAACGTTTCATTTTAACATTTTGGCGCTCACGAGCGAGACAAATTGCTTTGGCTGTTTGCAAGGCTTGGAAAGAGCAGAGCCCCAGTCTTGCTGTTAATCTGCAATGACGGCCAGGGCAAGTGAGGACCAGCAAGACAATTCCTGCCTAGCACCTTCCTTGGAGGAGAGAGAGTGCAACGTTTCATTTTAGCATTTTGGCGCTCACGAGGGAGTCAAACTGCTTTGGCTGTTTGCAAGGCTAGGAAAGAGCAGAGCCCCAGACTTGCTGTTCATGTGCAATGTCTGCCAGGGCAAGTGAGGTCCAGCAAGACAATTCCTGCCTAGCACTTTCCTTGGAGGAGAGAGAGTGCAACGTTTCATTTTGCTTTTTTGAGTGCGAGAGTGAGAAAAAGCAGAGTGCCTGTTTGCAAGGCTAGGAAAGAGCAGAGCCCCAGTCTTGCTGTTTATCTGCAATGACTGCCAGGGCAAGTGAGGACCAGCAAGACAATTCCTGCCTAGCACCTTCCTTGGAGGAGAGAGAGTGCAACGTTTCATTTTAGCATTTTGGCGCTCACGAGGGAGACAAACTGCTTTGGCTGTTTGCAAGGCTAGGAAAGAGCAGAGCCCCAGACTTGCTGTTCATGTGCAATGTCTGCCAGGGCAAGTGAGGTCCAGCAAGACAATTCCTGCCTAGCACCTTCCTTGGAGGAGAGAGAGTGCAACGTTTCATTTTGCTTTTTTGAGTGCGAGAGTGAGAAAAAGCAGAGTGCCTGTTTGCAAGGCTAGGAAAGAGCAGAGCCCCAGTCTTGCTGTTTACCTGCAATGACTGCCAGGGCAAGTGAGGACCAGCAAGACAATTCCTGCCTAGCACCTTCCTTGGAGGAGAGAGAGTGCAACGTTTCATTTTAACATTTTGGCGCTCACGAGGGAGACAAACTGCTTTGGCTGTTTGCAAGGCTAGGAAAGAGCAGAGCCCCAGTCTTGCTGTTTATCTGCAATGACTGCCAGGGCAAGTGAGTACCAGCAAGACAATTCCTGCCTAGCACCTTCCTTGGAGGAGAGAGAGTGCAACGTTTCATTTTAGCATTTTGGCGCTCACGAGGGACACAAACTGCTTTGGCTGTTTGCAAGGCTAGGAAAGAGCAGAGCCCCTGTCTTGCTGTTCATCTGCAATGACTGCCAGGGCAAGTGAGGACCAGCAAGACAATTCCTGCCTAGCACCTTCCTTGGAGGAGAGAGAGTGCAACGTTTCATTTTAGCATTTTGGCGCTCACGAGGGAGACAAACTGCTTTGGCTGTTTGCAAGGCTAGGAAAGAGCAGAGCCCCAGTCTTGCTGTTTATCTGCAATGACTGCCAGGGCAAGTGAGGACCAGCAAGACAATTCCTGCCTAGCACCTTCCTTGGAGAGGAGAGAGTTCAACGTTTCATTTTGCTTTTTGGAGTGCCAGAGTGAGAAAAAGCAGAGTGCCTCTTTGCAAGCCTAGGAAAGAGCAGAGCCCCAGTCTTGCTGTTTATCTGCAATGACTGCCAGGGCAAGTGAGGACCAGCAAGACAATTCCTGCCTAGCACCTTCCTTGGAGGAGAGAGAGTGCAACGTTTCATTTTAGCATTTTGGCGCTCACGAGGGAGACAAACTCCTTTGGCTGTTTGCAAGGCTAGGAAAGAGCAGAGCCCCAGACTTGCTGTTCATGTGCAATGTCTGCCAGGGCAAGTGAGGTCCAGCAAGACAATTCCTGCCTAGCACCTTCCTTGGAGGAGAGAGAGTGCAACGTTTCATTTTGCTTTTTGGAGTGCGAGAGTGAGAAAAAGCAGAGTGCCTGTTTGCAAGGCTAGGAAAGAGCAGAGCCCCAGTCTTGCTGTTTATCTGCAATGACTGCCAGGGCAAGTGAGGACCAGCAAGACAATTCCTGCCTAGCACCTTCCTTGGAGGAGAGAGAGTGCAACGTTTCATTTTAACATTTTGGCGCTCACGAGGGAGACAAACTGCTTTGGCTGTTTGCAAGGCTAGGAAAGAGCAGAGCCCCAGTCTTGCTGTTTATCTGCAATGACTGCCAGGGCAGGTGAGTACCAGCAAGACAATTCCTGCCTAGCACCTTCCTTGGAGGAGAGAGAGTGCAACGTTTCATTTTAGCATTTTGGCGCTCACGAGGGACACAAACTGCTTTGGCTGTTTGCAAGGCTAGGAAAGAGCAGAGCCCCAGTCTTGCTGTTCATCTGCAATGACTGCCAGGGCAAGTGAGGACCAGCAAGACAATTCCTGCCTAGCACCTTCCTTGGAGGAGAGAGAGTGCAACGTTTCATTTTAGCATTTTGGCGCTCACGAGGGAGACAAACTGCTTTGGCTGTTTGCAAGGCTAGGAAAGACCAGAGCCCCAGTCTTGCTGTTTATCTGCAATGACTGCCAGGGCAAGTGAGGACCAGCAAGACAATTCCTGCCTAGCACCTTCCTTGGAGGAGAGAGAGTGCAACGTTTCATTTTAGCATTTTGGCGCTCACGAGGGAGACAAACTCCTTTGGCTGTTTGCAAGGCTAGGAAAGAGCAGAGCCCCAGACTTGCTGTTCATGTGCAATGTCTGCCAGGGCAAGTGAGGTCCAGCAAGACAATTCCTGCCTAGCACCTTCCTTGGAGGAGAGAGAGTGCAACGTTTCATTTTGCTTTTTTGAGTGCGAGAGTGAGAAAAAGCAGAGTGCCTGTTTGCAAGGCTAGGAAAGAGCAGAGCCCCAGTCTTGCTGTTCATCTGCAATGACTGCCAGGGCAAGTGAGGACCAGCAAGACAATTCCTGCCTAGCACCTTCCTTGGAGGAGAGAGAGTGCAACGTTTCATTTTATCATTTTGGCGCTCACGAGCGAGACAAACTGCTTTGGCTGTTTGCAAGGCTAGGAAAGAGCAGAGCCCCAGTCTTGCTGTTTATCTGCAATGACTGCCAGGGCAAGTGAGGACCAGCAAGACAATTCCTGCCTAGCACCTTCCTTGGAGGAGAGAGAGTGCAACGTTTCATTTTGCTTTTTGGAGTGCGAGAGTGAGAAAAAGCAGAGTGCCTGTTCGCAAGGCTAGGAAAGAGCAGAGCCCCAGTCCTGCTGTTTATCTGCAATGACTGCCAGGGCAAGTGAGGACCAGCAAGACAATTCCTGCCTAGCACCTTCCTTGGAGGAGAGAGAGTGCAACGTTTCATTTTGCTTTTTGGAGTGCGAGAGTGAGAAAAAGCAGAGTGCCTGTTTGCAAGGCTAGGAAAGAGCAGAGCCCCAGTCTTGCTGTTTATCTGCAATGACTGCCAGGGCAAGTGAGGACCAGCAAGACAATTCCTGCCTAGCACCTTCCTTGGAGGAGAGAGAGTGCAACGTTTCATTTTGCTTTTTTGAGTGCGAGAGTGAGAAAAAGCAGAGTGCCTGTTTGCAAGGCTAGGAAAGAGCAGAGCCCCAGTCTTGCTGTTCATCTGCAATGACTGCCAGGGCAAGTGAGGACCAGCAAGACAATTCCTGCCTAGCACCTTCCTTGGAGGAGAGAGAGTGCAACGTTTCATTTTATCATTTTGGCGCTCACGAGCGAGACAAACTGCTTTGGCTGTTTGCAAGGCTAGGAAAGAGCAGAGCCCCAGTCTTGCTGTTCATCTGCAATGACTGCCAGGGCAAGTGAGGACCAGCAAGACAATTCCTGCCTAGCACCTTCCTTGGAGGAGAGAGAGTGCAACGTTTCATTTTAGCATTTTGGCGCTCACGAGGGAGACAAACTGCTTTGGCTGTTTGCAAGGCTAGGAAAGAGCAGAGCCCGAGTCTTGCTGTTTATCTGCAATGACTGCCAGGGCAAGTGAGGACCAGCAAGACAATTCCTGCCTAGCACCTTCCTTGGAGAGGAGAGAGTTCAACGTTTCATTTTGCTTTTTGGAGTGCCAGAGTGAGAAAAAGCAGAGTGCCTCTTTGCAAGGCTAGGAAAGAGCAGAGCCCCAGACTTGCTGTTCATGTGCAATGTCTGCCAGGGCAAGTGAGGTCCAGCAAGACAATTCCTGCCTAGCACCTTCCTTGGAGGAGAGAGAGTGCAACGTTTCATTTTGCTTTTTTGAGTGCGAGAGTGAGAAAAAGCAGAGTGCCTGTTTGCAAGGCTAGGAAAGAGCAGAGCCCCAGTCTTGCTGTTCATCTGCAATGACTGCCAGGGCAAGTGAGGACCAGCAAGACAATTCCTGCCTAGCACCTTCCTTGGAGGAGAGAGAGTGCAACGTTTCATTTTAACATTTTGGCTCTCACGAGGGAGACAAACTGCTTTGGCTGTTTGCAAGGCTAGGAAAGAGCAGAGCCCCAGTCTTGCTGTTTATCTGCAATGACTGCCAGGGCAAGTGAGGACCAGCAAGACAATTCCTGCCTAGCACCTTCCTTGGAGGAGAGAGAGTGCAACGTTTCATTTTGATTTTTGGAGTGCGAGAGTGAGAAAAAGCAGAGTGACTGTTTGCAAGGCTAGGAAAGAGCACAGACCGAGTCTTGCTGTTTATCTGAAATGAGTGCCAGGACAAGTGAGGGCCAGCAAGACAATTCCTGCCTAGCACCTTCCTTGGAGGAGAGAGAGTGCAACGTTTCATTTTAGCATTTTGGCGCTCACGAGCGAGACAAATTGCTTTGGCTGTTTGCAAGGCTTGGAAAGAGCAGAGCCCCAGTCTTGCTGTTTATCTGCAATGACTGCCAGGGCAAGTGAGGACCAGCAAGACAATTCCTGCCTAGCACCTTCCTTGGAGGAGAGAGAGTGCAACGTTTCATTTTAGCATTTTGGCGCTCACGAGGGAGTCAAACTGCTTTGGCTGTTTGCAAGGCTAGGAAAGAGCAGAGCCCCAGACTTGCTGTTCATGTGCAATGTCTGCCAGGGCAAGTGAGGTCCAGCAAGACAATTCCTGCCTAGCACCTTCCTTGGAGGAGAGAGAGTGCAACGTTTCATTTTGCTTTTTTGAGTGCGAGAGTGAGAAAAAGCAGAGTGCCTGTTTGCAAGGCTAGGAAAGAGCAGAGCCCCAGTCTTGCTGTTTATCTGCAATGACTGCCAGGGCAAGTGAGGACCAGCAAGACAATTCCTGCCTAGCACCTTCCTTGGAGGAGAGAGAGTGCAACGTTTCATTTTAGCATTTTGGCGCTCACGAGGGATACAAAATGCTTTGGCTGTTTGCAAGGCTAGGAAAGAGCAGAGCCCCAGTCTTGCTGTTCATCTGCAATGTCTGCCAGGGCAAGTGAGGTCCAGCAAGACAATTCCTGCCTAGCGCCTTCCTTGGAGGAGAGAGAGTGCAACGTTTCATTTTGCTTTTTTGAGTGCGAGAGTGAGAAAAAGCAGAGTGCCTGTTTGCAAGGCTAGGATAGAGCAGAGCCCCAGTCTTGCTGTTTATCTGCAATGACTGCCAGGGCAAGTGAGGACCAGCAAGACAATTCCTGCCTAGCACCTTCCTTGGAGAGGAGAGAGTTCAACGTTTCATTTTGCTTTTTGGAGTGCCAGAGTGAGAAAAAGTAGAGTGCCTCTTTGCAAGGCTAGGAAAGACTGGAGCCCCAGTCTTGCTGTTTATCTGCAATGACTGCCAGGGCAAGTGAGGACCAGCAAGACAATTCCTGCCTAGCACCTTCCTTGGAGGAGAGAGAGTGCAACGTTTCATTTTAGCATTTTGGCGCTCACGAGGGAGACAAACTGCTTTGGCTGTTTGCAAGGCTAGGACAGAGCAGAGCCCGAGTCTTGCTGTTTATCTGCAATGTCTGCCAGGGCAAGTGAGGACCAGCAAGACAATTCCTGCCTAGCACCTTCCTTGGAGGAGAGAGAGTGCAGCGTTTCATTTTAGCTTTTTGGCGCTCACGAGCGAGACAAACTGCTTTGGCTGTTTGCAAGGCTAGGAAAGAGCAGAGCCCCAGTCTTGCTGTTTATCTGCAATGACTGCCAGGGCAAGTGAGGACCAGCATGACAATTCCTGCCTAGCACCTTCCTTGGAGGAGAGAGAGTGCAACGTTTCATTTTGCTTTTTGGAGTGCGAGAGTGAGAAAAAGCAGAGTGACTGTTTGCAAGGCTAGGAAAGAGCACCGACCGAGTCTTGCTGTTTATCTGAAATGAGTGCCAGGACAAGTGAGGACCAGCAAGACAATTCCTGCCTAGCACCTTCCTTGGAGGAGAGAGAGTGCAACGTTTCATTTTAGCATTTTGGCGCTCACGAGCGAGACAAATTGCTTTGGCTGTTTGCAAGGCTTGGAAAGAGCAGAGCCCCAGTCTTGCTGTTAATCTGCAATGACGGCCAGGGCAAGTGAGGACCAGCAAGACAATTCCTGCCTAGCACCTTCCTTGGAGGAGAGAGAGTGCAACGTTTCATTTTAGCATTTTGGCGCTCACGAGGGAGTCAAACTGCTTTGGCTGTTTGCAAGGCTAGGAAAGAGCAGAGCCCCAGACTTGCTGTTCATGTGCAATGTCTGCCAGGGCAAGTGAGGTCCAGCAAGACAATTCCTGCCTAGCACTTTCCTTGGAGGAGAGAGAGTGCAACGTTTCATTTTGCTTTTTTGAGTGCGAGAGTGAGAAAAAGCAGAGTGCCTGTTTGCAAGGCTAGGAAAGAGCAGAGCCCCAGTCTTGCTGTTTATCTGCAATGACTGCCAGGGCAAGTGAGGACCAGCAAGACAATTCCTGCCTAGCACCTTCCTTGGAGGAGAGAGAGTGCAACGTTTCATTTTAGCATTTTGGCGCTCACGAGGGAGACAAACTGCTTTGGCTGTTTGCAAGGCTAGGAAAGAGCAGAGCCCCAGACTTGCTGTTCATGTGCAATGTCTGCCAGGGCAAGTGAGGTCCAGCAAGACAATTCCTGCCTAGCACCTTCCTTGGAGGAGAGAGAGTGCAACGTTTCATTTTGCTTTTTTGAGTGCGAGAGTGAGAAAAAGCAGAGTGACTGTTTGCAAGGCTAGGAAAGAGCAGAGCCCCAGTCTTGCTGTTTACCTGCAATGACTGCCAGGGCAAGTGAGGACCAGCAAGACAATTCCTGCCTAGCACCTTCCTTGGAGGAGAGAGAGTGCAACGTTTCATTTTAACATTTTGGCGCTCACGAGGGAGACAAACTGCTTTGGCTGTTTGCAAGGCTAGGAAAGAGCAGAGCCCCAGTCTTGCTGTTTATCTGCAATGACTGCCAGGGCAAGTGAGGACCAGCAAGACAATTCCTGCCTAGCACCTTCCTTGGAGGAGAGAGAGTGCAACGTTTCATTTTAGCATTTTGGCGCTCACGAGGGAGACAAACTGCTTTGGCTGTTTGCAAGGCTAGGAAAGAGCAGAGCCCCAGTCTTGCTGTTTATCTGCAATGACTGCCAGGGCAAGTGAGGACCAGCAAGACAATTCCTGCCTAGCACCTTCCTTGGAGGAGAGAGAGTGCAACGTTTCATTTTGCTTTTTGGAGTGCGAGAGTGAGAAAAAGCAGAGTGCCTGTTCGCAAGGCTAGGAAAGAGCAGAGCCCCAGTCCTGCTGTTTATCTGCAATGACTGCCAGGGCAAGTGAGGACCAGCAAGACAATTCCTGCCTAGCACCTTCCTTGGAGGAGAGAGAGTGCAACGTTTCATTTTGCTTTTTGGAGTGCGAGAGTGAGAAAAAGCAGAGTGCCTGTTCGCAAGGCTAGGAAAGAGCAGAGCCCCAGTCTTGCTGTTTATCTGCAATGACTGCCAGGGCAAGTGAGGACCAGCAAGACAATTCCTGCCTAGCACCTTCCTTGGAGGAGAGAGAGTGCAACGTTTCATTTTAGCATTTTGGCGCTCACGAGGGAGACAAACTCCTTTGGCTGTTTGCAAGGCTAGGAAAGAGCAGAGCCCCAGACTTGCTGTTCATGTGCAATGTCTGCCAGGGCAAGTGAGGTCCAGCAAGACAATTCCTGCCTAGCACCTTCCTTGGAGGAGAGAGAGTGCAACGTTTCATTTTGCTTTTTTGAGTGCGAGAGTGAGAAAAAGCAGAGTGCCTGTTTGCAAGGCTAGGAAAGAGCAGAGCCCCAGTCTTGCTGTTCATCTGCAATGACTGCCAGGGCAAGTGAGGACCAGCAAGACAATTCCTGCCTAGCACCTTCCTTGGAGGAGAGAGAGTGCAACGTTTCATTTTATCATTTTGGCGCTCACGAGCGAGACAAACTGCTTTGGCTGTTTGCAAGGCTAGGAAAGAGCAGAGCCCCAGTCTTGCTGTTTATCTGCAATGACTGCCAGGGCAAGTGAGGACCAGCAAGACAATTCCTGCCTAGCACCTTCCTTGGAGGAGAGAGAGTGCAACGTTTCATTTTGCTTTTTGGAGTGCGAGAGTGAGAAAAAGCAGAGTGCCTGTTCGCAAGGCTAGGAAAGAGCAGAGCCCCAGTCCTGCTGTTTATCTGCAATGACTGCCAGGGCAAGTGAGGACCAGCAAGACAATTCCTGCCTAGCACCTTCCTTGGAGGAGAGAGAGTGCAACGTTTCATTTTGCTTTTTGGAGTGCGAGAGTGAGAAAAAGCAGAGTGCCTGTTTGCAAGGCTAGGAAAGAGCAGAGCCCCAGTCTTGCTGTTTATCTGCAATGACTGCCAGGGCAAGTGAGGACCAGCAAGACAATTCCTGCCTAGCACCTTCCTTGGAGGAGAGAGAGTGCAACGTTTCATTTTGCTTTTTTGAGTGCGAGAGTGAGAAAAAGCAGAGTGCCTGTTTGCAAGGCTAGGAAAGAGCAGAGCCCCAGTCTTGCTGTTCATCTGCAATGACTGCCAGGGCAAGTGAGGACCAGCAAGACAATTCCTGCCTAGCACCTTCCTTGGAGGAGAGAGAGTGCAACGTTTCATTTTATCATTTTGGCGCTCACGAGCGAGACAAACTGCTTTGGCTGTTTGCAAGGCTAGGAAAGAGCAGAGCCCCAGTCTTGCTGTTCATCTGCAATGACTGCCAGGGCAAGTGAGGACCAGCAAGACAATTCCTGCCTAGCACCTTCCTTGGAGGAGAGAGAGTGCAACGTTTCATTTTAGCATTTTGGCGCTCACGAGGGAGACAAACTGCTTTGGCTGTTTGCAAGGCTAGGAAAGAGCAGAGCCCGAGTCTTGCTGTTTATCTGCAATGACTGCCAGGGCAAGTG
>NW_028114310.1:0-25248 GCF_964289735.1 Phaethon aethereus | reverse complement strand
GCTGGAGCCGGCAGATCCTCAAGGGGCTGCATTTCCTACACACCCGCTCGCCCCCCATCATCCACCGCGATCTCAAGTGTGACAACATCTTCATCACGGGCCCCACCGGCTCGGTCAAGATCGGGGACCTGGGCCTGGCCACACTCAAGCGAGCTTCCTTCGCCAAGAGTGTCATAGGTGGGGTCCCAGCGCAGCCCCGGTGGGAACGGGCTTGTGGCTGCCCCGCCGGTGGCTGCGGGTGCTTCAGCGCCCAGAGGGTGCTGAGTCCTGCTGTTGTACCCAGGCACCCCCGAGTTCATGGCACCAGAGATGTACGAGGAGAAGTACGACGAGGCGGTGGACGTCTATGCCTTTGGGATGTGCATGCTGGAGATGGCCACCTCAGAGTACCCCTACTCCGAGTGCCAGAATGCTGCCCAGATCTACCGCAAGGTCACCTCGGTGAGCGGCCCCGGCCCCTGGGCTGGGGGCAATGCTGCTGTCTGGTGCTGTGGGCATGGGAGCCAGGATGAGGGGCTGGGGAGACCAGTTGGATGGAGCTGCTGGGCCTCGCTGCTCCCTAAAATGTGTCACCATGCAGGTTGTGCAAGCAGCTAAAAATAGTCTGGGTGGTGAGAGGGTGCTGTGCCGGAGCACGGGGCCTGCGGAGGGCGGGGTGACCATGGCTTGGCCAGACCCTGCATCCCTCGCCCCTTGCCAGGTGCCTCCAGTGCGTTAATGGGGTGGAACGGGAGCAGGTTGGCCCTGCCACCCCCTGCCTGGGGCACCGCGGCTGCCCCAGCCGGCTCCTGCCAGCTCCTGCCTGCTGGGGTGGAAACCTGGAGCCCCGGGGTGTCCTGACCCTGGCTGCCTGTGCAGGCATGTGTGGCCCAGCTGTGGGAGCTGTGGCCAGGCTGGGAGCCCTGTCCCCACATATTATCCCCTGCTGCTGGTGGGGCCATGCCTGGGAGTGCCAGGGTCTGTGGGGCCGCGGCTGCCCGGGGAGCATCCTGCGGCCCCACAGAGCCTGGGTTCAGCCCCATGCCCTGGAAACCTGGTGCTGTGGGCAGGATCTGGCACAGGAGGTGCTGACACCCATCGCCCCCAGGGCCTGAAGCCCAGCAGCTTCTACAAGGTGAAGGTCCCAGAGCTGAAGGAGATCATCGAGGGCTGCATCCGCATGGACAAGAATGAGAGGTGGGGGGGAGTGGGGGCCTGGGTGGCAGAGCCGCCCCTGGCTGCCAGCCCTGTGCTGAGCTGTGCTCCCTGCAGGTACACCATCCAGGACCTGCTGGAGCACTCCTTCTTCCAGGAGGACACGGGGGTGCACGTGGAACTGGCCGAGGAGGACGATGGTGTCAAGTCTGGGCTCAAACTCTGGCTGCGCATGGATGACACAAAGAAGCTGCATGGCAAGTACAAGGACAACAACGCCATCGAGTTCCTCTTCGAGCTCTACAAGGATGTGGCAGAGGAGGTGGCCCAGGAGATGGTGGGTTCAGGGACAGAGGGACCCTGGGCACTGCTGGGTCCCTGCACCCCAAAGTGATGAGCCACCCCAAAGTGACAAGCCCACTCCCACACAGGTGGTCCTGGGCTTCGTCTGTGAGGCTGACTACAAGCTGGTGGCCAAGGCAGTGCGGGACCGTGTGGTAGCCATCAAGCGCAAGCGGGAGAAGCTGAAGCGTGCCCAGGACATGCCATCGCCTGCGGAGCCGGAGCAGCCAACGGGGGTCCTGCGGCTGCTGGAGGAGCTCAAGTCCCCGCTGCCACCCAGTGCCCCCACCCCAGCCACCCCTGGCTCTGGTGACTCTGTTTTCAGCAGCAGCTTCCCCCCGGAGCCTGAGGAGCCAGAGGCTGACCAGCACTTCGCCTACCGGCACACCAGCTACTCCTCGGCCACCTGTGCGTAGGCGCTGGGCAAGGGGACAGCAGGGTGACCTGGGGTGGGAGGCAGGCGGGATGGGGTCCGTCCCCACCTCCAGCCCTGCTGTGCACCCAGCCCCAAAGTTGTTTCCCAGGGGTGCAAGCTGGGAGGGAGCTCTGGCTCCAGCCATGCTCATGCGAGAGTTTCTCCACAGCTGACTGCGAGACGGATGGCTACCTGAGCTCCTCTGGCTTCCTGGACTCCCCAGACTTGGCCCATCGCAGCTTCTCAGTGGGGGACCCTGCCAGCCCGCCGCCTGCCCGCCCTGTGCGCTGCTTCCCTACGGTGAGCAGGGCCCCGTGGGGCTGGGGTTCGGGGTGGCCGTGGTTGCCTGCTCATGCTGTCCCCTCCCTGCAGAGTATCGCGGTGCAGCTGCCCACCAAGTGCCTCCCCCCCACCAGTGGCTTCTCCTCCCCAGTGGACAGGTGAGGCTGCCGGGGGCCGGGCAGGGGCTGGACGGGGAGCGCGGCAGCTGGGAATGGCTGCACTGATGCTCCGGCACTGGGGCTTCCCAAAGCTATGCCTCGGATGTGGCATCTGGCATGAGCGATGGCTGCGAGGGGCTCTCGGCCAGTGAACGGAGCGGCAAGCTGCCACCCAAGCGGGCCTCAGGGAAGCTGCTGCGGCGCCGAGCCCGGTCCAGGCTGCGCATCACCAACGTGAGTGCTGCGGATGCCGGGCGGGCGGGCAGGCGCTCCCCGGGCTGAGCCAGACCTGCTGCCCACAGATCTCTGACAAGAATGACCGGGTGGTGGAGTGCCAGCTGCAGACCTATAACAACAAGATGGTGACCTTCAAGTTCGACCTGGACGGGGATAACCCGGAGGAAATTGCAGCTGTCATGGTGAGTGCAGGGCAGGGGCAAGGGTGGGGGCCTGCCCAGCCATGCCGGATGCTGACTGGTCCCTCCGCCCCCAGGTCCACAATGAGTTCATCCTCAAGTCGGAGAGGGACGGCTTCATCCACCGCATCCGGGACATCATCCACCGCGTGGAGACCCTGCTCCGCAAGGATGGACATGGCACCGCCGAGCTGCCCGAGAGCCCTGAGGCTGAGCGCAGCGCGGGCACCCCCGTGAGTGACCAGCCCAGCCCCGCCAGTGCTGGGGAAGCAGCTGATGCTGAGCGCAGCTGGGGCTGCTGCCCAGCTCTGGGGAGCCCAGCAGGGCGGGGGCTGGGGTGCAGGGTCCTCTGGCCCCGGGCAGGAGCGGCCCTGCGCCTGCAGCTCCCGGCACGTGTCCCCCTGGTTCCTGTCCCTGCATGCAGTGAGGCTGGGGTGGGGGCCAGTGGGGGCTTGGCTCAGCCTATCCGGGTTCTCTGCCCTGGTGCTGGGCTCAGCCGCATCCCCCTCAGCAGGCGGACCTGCACCTGCAGGAGCTCTCACGCTCCATCTCCTCCTCGTCCTCGCTCAGCGGTGAGTCTCTGCCCCTGTGTGAGCCTTTCCTGCCCCCCCTGCCCTGTGCAGGCTGGGTGATGGTCCTGGCTGAGCCCAGGGGGTCCCATGGGGCTTGTCCTGCCTTGTCTGAGCGTTGGCTGTCACCCCTGTGCCACAGACCTGGGCTGCACCAGTCCCAGCCTCTCAGTCCAGTCCCCTGTCTTGCCATCGCTGAGCAGCTCCCCGTTGGAGAACGACCTTGCCAGCCCCACAGAGCCGCTGGCAGCCCCAGCCCATGAGCTGCGGCCGACACTGCCGGGCTCCCCTGCAGGTACTGGCTCTGGCAGGGCCAGGCATGTCTGTTCCTCTGGGGCTGCCAGCCACAGCCTGAGCAGCCGCAGCGCCTTGGCCGGTCCCTTGCCAGCATGTGGCTTGGAGCTGCCTGGGCAGGAGGTGCAGTGGGCTCGTGTGGGTCAGGGGCTGCTCCTGACACTCCTCTCTCTGCAGGCTCTATGCAGACCTGGCCCCTCATCTCGACGGCTCCTTCCTGGCTGACGGCATCACTGGCGTTCCCGCAGAACCCCCCAAGCACCCTGGGAGGACCTGTCCCACCGGCCCTGCCCCAAGCCCCCCTGTCCCCGCTGCCGGTCCCCATGTCCCCTGTCTCCAGTGGGCCCAGCAGTCCCCTGAGCCCCCCAGTCACCAGCACGCCCTGGTCCCCCACTGCCCCCCTCCTGTCCCTGGCCAATATCTTCTCCCTGGCAGTGATGAGTGTGGCCCACACACTGCTGCCTGCCGTTTCCTCCATAGCCAGCTCGGGTGGGCACCTCTACCCCCCGTTGCTGCCACGGCCGCAGAGCCTGCTGTTGGGGCCCCCACGCTTTGTCTACCCTGACCCTGCCAGCATGGCCAAGCCAGCCCCGGCCTGTGGTGGGACTCTGGAGTCAGGAGGGGCTGATGTCCCCACTGCCGGGGGGCCCATGCCATTCCCGGCACCGGCCCCACCGTGCCCCACAGGCAGCTGGGCTGCGGCGAGTCCCCTGCCATTGCTGAGCACATCCACGCTGGGGAGCCTGGAGGGCAGCACAGTGAGTATGGGGGTGGTAGGGGCTCCCCGGGGCCACTCGAGGTGCGGCTCAGCACTGGCGGGGCTGGGTTGTCACTGCAGATGCTGCCCTGGAATGGGATAGGGAGCTCTGTGCGGAGTGCCTGGGATGGGGGGAGGGCTGAGCGGGCAGTGAGTGCCAGAGCATGGCAGCAGCAGTGGTGGGAGCAGGAGACGGGGAGGGGGATCTGGGGTGGGGCAGCTGACAGTGCTTGGGTGCCTGCAGGTGCCGCCTGGCTCCCCCAAGCCCAGCCACCCGCTCATCATATCGGAGTCACCAGCTCCTGGCGTGCCCAATGCCCAGCTCTCGCCCATCAACGAAGGTGAGGTGGGGAAGGGACGAGGCTGCATCTCACAGCCATGTCTGGGGGGACGACGTCCATACCAGGCCAGGACGTCAGTTGGGGCACCGCGACATCCATACCAGACCACGTGCCCCGAACCCCACCAACTGCCCTCTGTCCCCAGCAGAAGCCAAGCCCCAGATCCTGGGACGGTTCCAGGTGACGCCGACCAAGGACCCGGCTGCGACCTCCCTGGTGCCAGGCAGCAGTGAGGGCAGCAGTGAGGGTGAGCAGCGTGGCATGGAGCCGGCAGCAAGCGGCTCCCCCCTGCCTGTGGTCCCCGACACAGAGGGCAGCTCAAGCAGTGACTCAGACTTGATGGTGGAGGACCCCGAGGCTGAGGAGGCACTGGCCAAGGAGGGCACGGTGGCACCAGCAGAGAGCGACCGGGAGGGCCCCGGGGAGGAGGGCGCAGAGAGCGCGCCGCAGGCAGTGCTGAGCCAGGTGTGGCTGAGCTACTCCCGCAGCTTGTCCTACCTGAGCAGTGACGACACCGAGAGCGAGGACGAGGAGATCTGGGAGGAGCTGCAGAACCTGCGCCAGAAGTGAGCACCCCCACAGCACGAGGGGGAGCAGGGTCGTGGGCTGCAGCTGCGAGGCAGGGCAGGGGCTGCAGGAGGGGACAGGTCTTCCTGCCTGCCCCAGGTGGGAGGCCAGTGCCCCCTCCCTGGCAGACGTGGCTTGGCTGGGCACGGCTCAGCTGCCAGCCCCCATCTCCTCCGCAGGCACCTTGCCGAGGTGCAGCTGCTGCAGAGCACACAGAAGAAGGAGATCGAGGAGCTGTACCTGCGGATGGGGAAGCAGCCGCCTCTGGGCATCGTCTCCCCTGCCGCCATGCTCTCCAGCCGCCAGCGACGCCTCTCCAAGGGCAGCTTCAACCCTTCCCGCCGCAACAGCCTGCAGCGCCTGGAACTGGCGCAGCCCCCAGGTGCCAGCCTCCGCTGCCCCAGCTCACTCCTGGGCCCCTGCATGCTGTGTGGGGGCTGGGGGACAGGGACCCCTGGGGGGGTGTCAGGTCTGTGCAGGGCACAGCTCTGCGCCCCCATCTGTGCCCCCTGCTCAGGCCGGTCTGTCCCAGCAGGCATCATGCGCCGTAACTCTCTGAGTGGCAGCAGCACCGGCTCCCAGGAGCAGCGGCTGAGCAAGGGGGTGACCTTCGCTGATGACTTTGGCCGGATGGTAAGGGGCTGGGACCTGATCCTGCTGCCAGTGGCCCCATGGCACACCCAGCAGGCCTCAGCTCACCACTGCTTCTCTCCCCAGTAGCCAGCTGGCCAGGAGTGACTTCACGAACTACCTCAACCAAGTGCCTGCTGCCCTGGGGGCAGGCAAGAGCCCCTCTGCCTCCTGGAAGGACCACGCCAGCCCTGGGGGCAGCCAGCGCCCTCGGGCCGAGCCAGCTCCGTGCCTGCCCTGTGGAGCCTGGCTGCCCGCCTTCACCCCTTTGCCCCTTGGCCGTGCACCCATGGCCTCTGTATCAGAGGGAGGGCAGGCCTTTCCCACTCTCATCCTCCCATTTCCTCCTTCCTTGTACCCCCCGATCCCCTCCCTGCCATTCCCAGTCTGTGCAGGCTCTGTGCGAGGTGCTGCCATCCTTCATGGCTTTACTCCGAGCCAAACCTGTGCAGGCAGAACTGGGCTGCGATGGTATCCTGCCCCAAGCAGAACCACACCCCCACCACGTCCCAGTCACGATATAGCCTCACTCCTGCTACTGTCCCACTCCTGCCCCTGTGCTGTCCTCCAGCTCTGCCCTGGGGCCGCTCCAGCCTTGCTCTCTGCCTGTGACAATGTGTGGGGGCCGAGCCCGCTGCCCCAGGGCTGCCTGGGGCTGCCCAACTCGCTGCTGCCTTCATCTTGCTCTGTGCAGCCGAGAACAAGCTAGCTGTGGAGCGGGAAGAGGCGTCCTTCGGCCCCATAAGGTGATGGAGCTGGTGCACCAGGAATGGCAGTGGGTGCACTTTGTTATGAACTGATGTCTAGAAAGTGTTTTCATAAATATGAATTAAATACAAATGGGGTCTGTCTGTGTCTGTCCAGTGGGACTTGTGGACACTGTCCTTGCTGTTGACTCATGATAAAAGATGATACAATGAAGAGCAAAATGGAAAATTCCATCTCAGCAGCCACCTGACTGGGGGGTAAGATCCTGAGCTGGACTCTGGCCACCAGCTGCTTTAACAACAGGCACTGACACAGGCACCAGGCAGGGTGTTTATTGTGGAAAGCGATGGCACCTGGACACCCTTGCCCTTCCCCAGAGCAAGTCCCTGGCAAAGACACTGTCCGCTCTCCAGGAGAAAGGCAGCTGTCTGCAGGGGAGGAAGCCCTGCCTGCAGGGCAGCCCCCTCAGTGCATTTCCCTGGACCGCACTGAGGGCCAGGCAGGTAGACCCCTGCAAGAGCAGCTGCCCCGTGCTCGGGGCCAGGCGATTCGCCTGTGCTCGAGGCCCGTCCTGCCGCGCGGGGGCTGCAGCTCAATTACGGGGTTTACCGGGGCCAGGCTGGGCCGGGCTCTCCCTGCTCAGCTCGTTGCGCTCTCGGCCCGCGCCTGGGCCCGCGCCCGTGCCGCCTCCGCCTCCTGCTCCAGCTCATCCAAGAACCGCTCCTGTGACACCGAGTAGAAGGTGTAGCCGTCTGCGCGGGGGAGGGTAAAGAAAACAACGGGCGCAGCGCGGCCGCGACGCGTGCCCCCCGCCCCGCCCCAGCACCGCAGGATACAGATACCAAACGCCACCGCGCCGATGCCGAGCGCCAGCAGCGCGTTGCGACCGCGAAGCCGCCGCTGCAGAGCGCGCTGGCGTTGGGCGCGCTCCAGCTGCGCCATGAGAAGGCGCTGCTCGGGGCTGAGTCCTGGCTCCCGCGCCGGGTCGATGCGCCGCGCGAACGCCGCCTTGCCGCCTGCCTCCTGCGGCGCCTCCATCTTCCCCGCCGTCGCTCCGCACAGCGCGGTGACGTCACATCCGGCGGGTACGCTGGCCAATCGGAAGCGCGCAGGCCGCGCAGGCTCACTACGCGCAGGGGCAGAGGGTGCAGCGCGTCGGGTGGTTGGCTGAGGTCCGGCGCGTGTCTGGCCGCGGAGGAGGCGCACTCTGATTGGCGGGGCGGGGCCCCGTGACCAGGAGGGCGCTGAGGTGGGGCCCAACAGAGCACGAGCGCTCTCGGCGGGCGCCGTGGCTGGGCCTGCCCCACGGGCAGGTGGTTGAGGCAGGTCCCTTCCCAAAAGTGGAGTCATTGTTGAGGGGTTGCAGCTTCCCAGTGGTGCCTCTTGGACCCCGAGGCCCAGCACGGCTGTGGCAGGGGCTCTTGGGGCCCTTTCCCACCGGTGGAGACAAAGTGCTGTGGCGCCTTTGAAATAGTTACCATCCTTAAGGTCTCTGACCTGAACTGCTAAATGGGGTCCCAGGTGCAAACAGCGTCCTGGTGCTGTGACCCAGCCCCCATCTTTGGCGAGGTCGCTCCTGAGATTATTGAGGATACACTGATCTGTTTGGCCACAGAAAATGAACAGTACCTGAGTGAACTGTCAGATCAGGCCGGATGCTTCAAAGAGACACAGATAGTGGGTGAGACTTTTTCTCAACTACAGCTAACTCCTCAGATGGGTAACTACTGTATAATTAGCTTCAGTTGACTGAAGTGAGTTACTGTTGTGCTTTTTTGCAGAATTTATATTCCTTTTGTCTGAAAAATGGCACCTGGACCAATCAGCAAGGTACCAAGCGGTAGAGTTACTTGAAAGGTAATAAATATCTTAATTCCTCAGTGCATTTCTCATTTCTCTCATGTGGTTACACTGTGCATGCTCTATAGCACTCAAACAATTTTTTGCATGTCTAGAGCTTTGTCTCTTCACTCATTTAATTCAAATTAACAGCTATCCATATATTCTGAGTACATGCAGAACTGCTTTTCTTCCTTTTTCTTAGCAGAAGAGAACTGTTTTCTGAGCAATTGTAGTTTTTGTAGGTTTATGATCAAGCAAGTAGAACAAATGTGTGAGTCCTCCAGAGAGAATGTTAAAAGTCGTGAACAAGGACAAGGCAGCAGCTGGAGCTCTTTGAAAGATCAAATATATGACACGTTTGTCCTGCGACTTGTGTCGTGCATTCAGCTTGCAAGCAAACTTTCCTTACACTATAATGTAAGCCAGCTAAACTTTTTCCTATAGCATTTTTTAGCAGTGTAGTAAATTGTGTAGTATATTAATCTCTCTTAAAAAATAGATTTCCTCTCTGAAATACAGTAGTGATAATGAAATGCAAAGGATATTGAAATGAAGACCTAAATCTCTTCTGTTTAGGGCAGATCAGTTGTCACTCATCAAGTAACAATCTGTCAGGAAATGTTCCCAGTACTCGGGGGGGAAAAAAAGTACAGGTAGCGGGAAAACTTGGCCTGTGGTTGTCAAAAATTGTATGGCTAGAAGGGGTTCACACCTGCATGGGGAAGGTTTGTTGGGTAGAGGAAACCTACGGGAAAGAAGGTCCAAGCTGGATTTCTCATGCCAGCTTAAAAGATGAGTTCGACCACTGGGTTAGCAGGCAGCATCACCACTGCAGTTGTTTACGCTTAAATTCAATGGGAGGAGTAAAGCAAGAAAATACTTTGTTCTTAGCAAGTGCCTTATTGCCTAAAAGATAATTTGTCTTTTTTTTTTTTTTCCTCTTCAGATAGTTAACAGTGACACAGCTTTAAAATTTCTGCAATCCTTAAAATACTCATACACTAAACAGGAATTGATTGAGTCTGAGCTTGCCATTTTAAAAACTCTGCACTTCCAGATCAACGTGTCAACTCCTTTAGCTTACACAGAATTGCTTCTAGAGGTTTTAGGTAAGAGTATTAATAGGAGAGAATAGGAAAGAATTTTTTTTTAAATTAATCAGTAATAGAGCTATTACTGATCTGAACCAAAAGGTCTCACATTACAGATTTTTGCATACTGTGAAGGCACATGAAACTTTTCAGATTGTCCAGGGTTTTCAGATGAGAACTTTGTCCTTAGTAGAATCTCATGAATGTTGTTGGACAGCCAGTCATGACTGAGCCAGTAAAAGATTTAAGAGTTTAAAAACTGCCAAAACCTAGTGTAGGGCCACATTTTCTACAATAACTTCCCATTTTCTTTGCCTAGGACTGACAACCTGTATTTCAGAGTAAGTGAAATTATGCTGAGATTGACAAAGCCTATGGCATGAGAAGACCTGTGGCATTCAGAAACAAAGGGCAGTTGTCACCAGAAATCTGCATCACTCGCTTACAATAACTAACACTTCTTTCTTATTCAGTTTAGTGACTCAAAATGTATGGCTGATTATGTATGATCTCTGTGCTAGGACATAACGGCTGCTTGCTTCCTGCAAAACCATTGCATCAGATGTGTATGCAACTACTAGACTTCTCCTATCTTACAAGAGATACCATCTACGACACTTTGTTGAAGATTGCCATCGAAAATTCAACACCAAGCAAACTGCAGGTGTAAGTAGCCTACATGACTATTGCTCAAAATAACTAGTTGAAACGAAAACCCTGAAAAACCCTAAGAAATAGTAGTACAATTCCCATTATGCCATTTTTTTGGCATGTTTTAAAAAATTTTTATTTGAGGGGCTTTCAGTGTTGTTTATTGACCTTAATATACGAGCTCAAAGCAATGTGCTTCACCACATTTGCTTTAGGGACAAGCTAGGAAAGTGTTTAACTTAATTCTAAAAATCCGGCTTTAGCACTGTCAGTTACGGTTAACAGTATCAGGCTTTATTTGGACTGAATAAGCTAACGTGTCCATAGGCTGTACAGTGGTTACGGAAGTAGGTGGTTTTGAACTGTAAAACTAGCATAATTTTATACCAGAACATGCTTTTACTTCTGCAGAGCAAAGTTCTTGACAGTAAAGGAAGATTTCATGCTCTTGGCTGTTGGAATCATCAGCACAAGCGTGTTCATACTAAACCCTGGGCATTGGGAGCAGGTACAGTCACTTCTAAACACATTAGCTCCACATGAAAAAAATGTGAAGGTTGTTTGTATGTTTAAGCACAGCAAGAAGACAGGTAGACTGTACTGGGAGTAGCATGAGGGAGGTGACATTGCAGGTTTTTTAGCAGGAACCGTGTGTGCTTTTATAAGAGTGTTATGAGGGTACACAGGCAATTCCCGAGGAAGGCTTGTACTTGCACTCGTGTGAGCTTATGCTCATGCTTCAGCTTCTTTACAGCCAGAACAAACCCCCAGAGACATTGTTTCATTGACAGCTGGAGAAGCAATACCATGGGACAACTTTCTGCCCAAACTGCTAGTGAATACTATTAACAAACAGCCTATTACAGATAGTAGCTTTTTCATTTTACTTCTTCAATAGAAGCAAGTAAGTAAATAATAAAAAAAAAGCACAAAACAAACAAAAAAACCCCCCAAAACAAGCAAGCAAAAAACCATGCTGAGAGGCTTCAACTTCTGTCAAAGAGCCACTAGTGTTTTCCCAGGGAGCACTGTGATTCTCATTAGATTTGGAGGGTTAAGAAGTATGTCTGTAAACTAATGTCTCTTAGGCACTGTAAGTAAGTATACTTTTTTTTTTTTTTAAGGTTGTGGAGCATTTAAACTGTATCACTGGCATTACTTCACAAAGTGTCTTAGAATTTTCTTATGCAGTACTGAAACACATCGTTGGCAGTACCACTCCGAAGCAGCGCTATAGGAACTGTGGAACAAAAGCTCCAGAGAACAGAATGGTGTCTCTTAAATAGAACTATCTTCTACGGCCAGTCACTAGCATATCAGTAGCAAACTGTTAGGCTGTTGATAATAGTCCATCTTCTGTGATACTGCACAGTGCACCTAACACAATTTGGTTTTACTTTTGGTTTTGAACACCAGATGTTCTGTAACATTTTGTACGTTATGTGTTAATTAGAAAAGCTTGTCCTTTCGGGCAATGCGCTAGTGCTATGAAGGAAGGCACACAGGAGCGAAGTAGCATTTAGAAATACCTCTTTCAGCACCAAAAGCTTTGTGGTAGGAGCTGCATCTTCTAAGTTACGAATACAACTTTCCTTTGAATAAAGAGAAAACTAAGAAGAGTTATGTTTTGAAAAGGCATTAAAGTGCGTGGTAATCTGTAGTACTAGAAGCAGCTTGCATGACCAGTCATTACAAACAGGGCTGTACTTTCTTTCTCCAATTGCTGCTTTTTAAAAAATTAATTACTGTCTCAGGCAGCCTGCTGCAGCCAGGCTGCTTGTTACTGTGTTCCGTCTTTGCCAGTGCTCAGAGTCTGCTTGCTCTTACCCTAAGAAAGCCGCGTTGTTGACCAGTGTTGTGAAAGGACAGAATCCCACCAGTTTTGAAAGCGATGCAGTTGTCACCACAGCAGATGCCTGTTCAGCATGTCCATGTAAGTGCCACGGGCTGTTTATGCTGTACTTGGCATATGCTAGATGAAAGCATTCTTTGTGTAGAATAGCACCTCTGTGCAAGAATAAGCTGCAGGAAGTATTACAAATAGTTAATAACATAACAGTATTTTAAACAGTATCAAACCTGCTGAAGTTCAGTGGCACAAAGAAGTGCTGACATGACTTAGAAAATATTTTATTTCAAACTGTGGTTACTCTTTAATGACCAAGCAGAGCTTCTGTGAGTGCTTCTACATTATTCCCTGTGTTTGTAACATTTTGCTTTTCTAACCTGTGTGTTAAGCTGTAACAGAGTAGTATCAAACTCATTGGTGTTTTGAAGTTTGACAGTAATTTATACGCATATCTATAAAACCCAAATTACCAGTTTTGCATCTATTGAATAGCTGATTTTTTTTAATTCTGTTCAGCTCAATAACTTTACATATTGCTTTTCCATATACTAATTGTAATAATGGTATTTAAAATAAAGTGTCATGTGGATTTTTGGTATTGTAAACATTTTGTACTGGTTAATGTTAAATGACATCTTAATTTGACTTTCTCCAACGAAACGCAGATAATTCCACAGCTTCCAGAACGAGTTCTTTACATGGTTACTTGTTATAGAATTGGGATGAGACCCAGGCAAGACCCCACTTCAGGTTAGTTAACATAAATTTTAGTGCTTTCGTCCATTGCTCCTCAGAGTTAAATTGTGTTTTAATAGAGTAAGAGCCACCACTGCCACCTGTATCTTCAATCTTTCCTTTCTCCACGTCCATCCTGTATCACAAAGTTTTATTAGTACATTACTATTGCAAGCATTTAATCTCAATATTACATCAAGTACTAAAATTTAAATCTGACATTCATATTATTCTATGTAAGAATACTTTGTTTTTAAAGGAAATCTAGTAAGCCTCAGATCTTCACCTGAGGAACTAGCTTTACATTTCAATTAAACTAAAAGCAAATGTGGTAATCCTGCACATTAGAAAGAATACCAGATGAGTCCAGAAAGACAAGACTGAAACAACACGCAGTGCTGTAGACTGGTACAGACGTCAGTTAATGCTGCACAGGACAGCACATGAGGTGTAAATTTGACGTTATGTAGCAACACTCACCTATAAGGCAAACAAAACCGAGTTTCACCTTTTTCCACCTCCTCTTTAAATTGCTGCACACAGTCCAGGAAAGCCACCATTGCATGATCAAACTTATTGTCCCAAAAGAACCGTAGGCCTCCAGAGCAGTACAAGGGGAGCTCCTGGAAAAGAGATTTGTTTCAGGCACCCCATTTTAGATATGATCATTGCAGCACTTAAGTCTTGTGCAAGACTTAGGATTTGTCATAGGATGCTTAGAAATGATTTGTGGCACATAATAAGCATGACTTGTTTTGTGGTAAGTGCCTACTGCATGCAGGCTTGGGTTCCTAACCACCAACAATCATCCCAAATCATGCTATCGTCCTCTGGCCAGCTGCAGTGTATAGTTCAAGAGTCCTGTCATTTTTAATGCTACTGGATGGCAGAACAAGTGGCTTGATACAGGATATGGAGTGAGATACCATTATGTTGGAGAAGGCTAGCTAGCTCTCCTGTACCATAAATTCATAAAGAGCTGAGTTTGTCTTCTGTGTCCCCCAGCATGACCAGGGCTCTATGACATTCAAGGTCAACGTCCTCAGATTTGTGCAGGATCTCTTACCTTCGATTTGTCCGTGAGGGACTCTAAATACGAGTGGTTGCCATATGGTACAAGACGGTATCTGAAGAGAGATATGATTCACAGGCAGATGAGTTTAACTGTCTTTATCCGGGTCATAAATGAAATGTGTATTATATTGCATATACCTTTGAAACTTCAGGCCCATTTTGTTAGCAAGGGCATGTAGCAAGAGCACAGTCTGCCCCCAGGCAGCATTGATCTCATTCCATTCTACAGGAACACTGGGGAGACGGCCAAGTCTGAAGTTATTTATTGTGCCAAACTGACCACTGTGCCTGTGACAAGAGGAATTATAAATAAGTGCACTGGGGCAGGAACAGCTTCTAGCATGCTAACCAAACAAGGGCCACGCACTAACAGTTGCAGAATGCACACTGCTAACCAAGCAAAAGGAGGGTTTGGGGCTCTGGTTAAAAAGTGTATATAAATATCAACCACTTGTTCTCTTTTTATTACAAGAGTTCATCAAACCCACCCCCCAAAAAACAAAAAAACCCCAACCAAACGCCCTGAGCTACCCGCTCTATAAAGCTTGACATTAGAGCATTACTGTTGGCTAGCACAGTAGGTCCCAGTTCATTAACAGGGTTAGTGAAAGAGCCATTTCAGTCTACTTGGACATCTGCACAGCACTGCAAACCTCTCTCAGCTGACAATGTTGGGAGCTGTGACCAGTTGCTTTGCTGTGGGGCGACTGTGACTCAACTAGCACCTTTCCTGTCAAATGCAGTATTAAATGGGCATATGTTGCAGATTCTTAGCAAACTGATGGAATATTCCAGGGCCTACATTACCAGATGTGAAAGGTTGCATTGAACACATTGGTTTTCTTTAATTTATCCAACTGCATTTGAGCATAGCGCATTTGGTTGTCCACACTTTTCAGCTCATCATCTAGCTCCAGTTGTTGCCTCTTGAATTCACAGTATTCTTTCTGATACCTTTTAATGAAAGCAAGACAAGAAATGCTAAGTGCAGGCTTTTACAGAAAAGCGATTGCTCACACGGTATACTAGGTTTCTTTTGCTCTAGCCCCCTTCAATTTTGCAAAGAACAAGCCACTTGCATTTGGGCATTAGTTATAGGTTTCTCCACGTTATAATCTCATTTATCTGTTACCTAAAATCACTGCCATAAACTGCAATTGTAGTTCACTCACTGAGCTTCTTCCTGCTCCAGCTGCTCTGCCTCTGCCCTGACTCTCTCGAAGTCTTCAGCCACGATCCTACGGTTCTTCTCAACATCTTCTAGCTCCTGAATCAGTTGCTCTTCCTCCAGCGCAAGTTCTTTCAGTTCTGTTTGCAGTTTCTCCTTATCATCCTCGTTCATCTGTTCCAGTATCTCCAGACATCTCCTAAAGGAGAGTGACACAATTACCAAAAGAGGGATCCTCGCAAGGCCCCCACCAACCACCCCTGGGTTCTGTGACAGCCTGTGCACATGAGCAGAGGTAAAACAGGGACTCTTGATTTCATGTGCACCTCTTGTTAATCCTGAGCTTTCCACATTGATCCTGCACTGTGAGTCAGGAACACGCACAGAACAGAGGAGTGAGATGGTGACTGAGGAACTGATACTGCCTGTCAGTAACCATCTCTGTGAAGCCCTTGACCACACAGGCACTGTGGGCAGGTGCCATCAGTCGTTCCGATGGGCTCACAGACTTCAGCTGGAGAAGCTGTATACCACAGGACTCACAAAAATAAAATTTTCATCTCATTCAGACAAAGAAAACGAAGCACTGAAATCAGGGGTGTCTCTTACTGATCACGGAAAGCTGGATCAGTTCTTTCCCTAGACTTCAATCTAAAGCAACTCTCTCTCAGGTCACCTCGGGATCACTCACTTGTAGTTCTGGCACTCGTTCTCTGTGATGTTGAGCTGCGTGTCTAGTTGGTCTAGCAGAGTGTCTGTGCATTCCTCACACAGAGGGTGATCCACATCTGTCTGCCCAGACATAATGTCAAAGAGGTCACCGGTAACCTGCAGGAAGAGCTCACCCTTAGTTCAGGTGAAGCCATAGGCAGCTGCCGGTTGGTTTTCAATAGATGTACTTCTTCAATTGGCAAAATATTATCTGCAGGTCAAATCTTGATTTAAAATAAGCCAGCTTTACTGAACTACTTGCCAACAAAAATACTGGAAGGCCAGTGCTACAGGAAACTCTGCAGTTTAATCTTGCAGTGCCCCTAGAAAAACTGATGCCCTGTTCAAAAGTATCTGAGTTTACCAGCTCATGTAAAACTTGCCTTCAGTCTCCGGCTGAGGTTTTCCATTGTGCCACCATCTGACGCCTCTCCGATCAGTGTGAAACTGTTGGCGCTTTCTGTTGACATCATTCTTGGAAAAAATTTTATTGAGAGTTGAGTGTTGAGGGCCCGGGAGAACTAGATCTAGTGCTCAACTTACATCTCAGATTAGTTCAAAGAGTCAGAAACCAAGAACACACAAGATGTACTTGCAGAAAGATGGGGGAGCCTGCATTTCAGAAGCACTCTATCGGGACAGTGTTTTGTGTTAACACGTAGCTAATAAGCAGCATCCTATACATTGCGCATTTATGCATGCTCAAATGGCTGCACTGCTGCCTGCTGAGGAGCCCACGGGGATCCCTCGGGGGAAGCTCTAAGGGGGTCACACGAAACAGCTGTAAGTGCACCGCTAACGAGTACCCCTCCGACAGAAGTGACGCCCGCGGGGGGCCCTTCCCCCGGGCAGTTCCTCAGCGCCGGCTCGGGCTGCTCGAAGGAAGCTGCCGGGGGCTGTGCGCTGGGGCAGGCCTGGCAGCAGGGAGGGCGGGAGCCTGGCAGCGGCCGTACCTGGCCGGCGGGATGAACCTTCTGGACACGCCATCCTGCCGGTTCTCTGCGAAGGCTTCCTGCAGGGCAAGGGGACACCGTCACCGAGGGGCCCGCGGCGGTCGTCGCCGCCGCGCCAGACCCGGCCGTACCTCTGTCAGGGCGCTCTCCTCTTCGGGCGCGTCGCCGGGCCGGGCAGGGGCGGCGGTCAGCAGCGGGGCTGCGGGAGAGGAGGTGTCACCCAGGCCCGGGCCTGGGCCCCCACCCCGGCCGCCCGCCCCCGCCGCCCCCCCCCCCCCCGCCGATACCGGTGAGCTCCTGGATGGTGAGGCGGTCGAGGATCTTGAAGGACGTGTCGAGCTTCAGCGGCTGGCTGCAGCGCTGGCAGACAAAACTGACCTGCGTGGTGCAGGCGGGCGGCCGGCTCGCCTCCATGCCCCCGCTCAGCCCCGCGTCCGCTCCGCCATCGCCGCGCGACGGATGTGACGCACGCGGCAGGGCACGGTCCTGGCAGGGGTGTAAGGGCCGCGGCGGCCATTTTCTCTCGCCCCTCCCCGGACGGCCGTATGAGCGGCCAGGACCCGGCGGCGCGTGCGCGCGGGGGGAGGGTCACGCGGGCGGCGGGCGCGCGCGGCATTGGCGGGCGCGCCGCGTGAGGTCAGTTCCGGTGGCGGCGACGCCGGTGGTGGGGCAAGGCGGCAGCGCGGCCCCGCGCCAGAGCGAGACCCGGACCCGTCCGCCACCGCCATGGCCTCGCTGCTCAAGGTGGACCCGGAGGTGAAGCTCAAGGTGTGCCCTCCGCCGCCTCCGCCGCCTCGCGGCCCCGTCGGGCTGGGCCGGCGCCGGCCCGGGCCTCGGGGCGGGGCGGGCTCGGGGCCGCCCCGGGGCGCCGCCCGGCCGTTGCGTCCCCAGCCGTTGGTCGTGCGGCAGCTGAGCGCGGCCCGCCCGCCCGCGCCGTCCAACCGCCTGGTCTGCCTCCCGGCGCCGCCGCCCCCGCTCGCCCGGCCGGCGCTGCGCCGCGGCTCCGCAGGAGCGCCGGGAGGGCGGCGACGGGGATGGGGCTGCTCTGCGGCCGCCCCCGAGTGGTTCTCTGGAGAAGGGTGGCCGCTGGCCCAGGCGCGGGCTGCCTGTGTCCGGCACGATGGATCTTCCTTGCGGCACGCCATGCTGCAGCCAGCTCGGGCAGGAGCTGTTCTGTTTTCAGTCGCCCCCCCCCCCCATTGCTCTGGGCCTTTCCTTGCGCTTCTGGACTGTCCTCCTGAGTCAGGAGTCAGTCCAGCACGTGCAGGCGAGACAGTCGAGGAGCTGCTTCTGGCGTCCTCTTGCAGCTGCGCTCAGTGTTTATAGGCTCTTCCAGCTCTCAGACGTTTCTCATGAGGATGAGAGCTGTACCTGCAGAGATCCAGGGTTCAGGCTGTAGCAGAACTCTGTAGCTGCAGGGCACAGTGCTTGGCTTGTGCTGAGCCCTCCTTTTGGAGAGTGACTCTGAACTGTTGCTTTTTTCCTTCTGCAGGTTGACTCCTTCAGGGAGCGGATCACGAGTGAGGTGAGTATCCTTCTGCCACTGCCCAGAATGTGATAGGACAGGAAAGAGGCCATTTGGCTGTATCTTTCTGACAGACTTGATTGCGATTTGAGCCTCTCCTGGAAGTTCAGCAGTGCTCAGAGCTTCAGTCACCAACTGGAGTTGAGGTTACGTAGCCTTATGGCTCTCCTGGCATCTTCTCACCTTGGCTTAGCATGATGGTTGGCAGCAGGCAGAACTAGCGTTCTCTCTTGTTTCCTGGCTTTGGACAGTTGATTTCCCTGGTGTTCTTGCCTGCTGACAGGAACCTCACCACTTTGTTTCACATCATCGTGTCTGTTCTTTCTCTCTCAGGCTGAAGACCTGGTGGCAAACTTTTTCCCAAAGAAGCTGTTAGAACTCGATGGGTTCCTGAAGGTAAGGTATATGTTGTTCTCTGTATCTTTTTTAATTTTCAAGCTATGTGTTGAAAATGAATGGCAGGTCTTGTTGTGTGTATTTTCTTGTGTATTTCACCTTGTTACAAAGACACGAAGCAGTGGTTTGGTTGCTTGCGTGCATTTGAGTGCTGTTAGCTCTAGAGGGGGTGCTTCCTTTTTCAGTTTTCTTTGTGTGATCACCACGTTTATCTTTCTTACGTATTTGTCAACTTTGGGCTGTCCTTCGCAATGCTCCGCTGGTCTCACAGGGACTCCAGCATTGCAGACACTTGATAGCTTTGATCACAGTCTGGAGCTGGCATGCTGTTCTTGGGTGGAGGGAGTTTTCATGACAGGCCTATTGTTAGATTTTTTTTTTTTTTTTCATTCATCCTTATTTTATAGTTGGATAAGAGGGTGGGCTGAATCTTTTGTGCTCTCATTATGTTTGGTGTGACAGAATTTGCTAGTTCGTAATTAAATAACAAATCTGCTTTCTTTTCCAGGAGCCTATCCTGAATATTCATGATCTCACTCAGATCCATTCGGACATGAACCTCCCAGTGCCTGACCCAATTCTTCTCACAAACAGCCATGATGGACTGGACGGGGTAAGGTTACTCTCTTGGCTGTGATCCTTACTTCTGTTAATTAAAACTGCATGGCTGCTCTGTGTTGGAGTAGGATATTCTTATTTAATAACAGGCTATAGCTCTCCCAAAGTCTTTTAGGAATTGGCCTCTTGAGTCTGGGAAGTCTGCTGGAGGTAATGCTGTACTCTGCAGTCCTCCTTTGGTTTTAAAGAAGGATGCGTAGAAATCAGCAGCATAGCAGAGGCTCTAAAGTTTTCCTTATTTCCTTTGCAACGCTGTTGTAGCTTATGACTAGTTTGTGAGTAAAACGTTTTATATATTTTAGCCAAATATGAAAAAGAGGAAGCTGGAAGACCGCGAAGAGACCTTTCAGGGTAAGAGTCCCCAAGTCTCTTGTGTTGCTGCCTGCCCCCTGAACCAGTGCACCATGCCTTAGGGGTATGAAATCATATGAACCCCACTTGCCCTGTCCTGACAGCAGCTGCTGTTCATGTAGGACTGTCTCCACAACCTCTCAGAGCCAGACCTGCGGATGTTCTGTTGTGGAGGAGTCAGGTTCCAGCTCTTAGAAGCATAATTAGGACTTCCCTGATAGATATAAGTAGTACTTGCTTGAGCTTGGCCTGCTGACAGAGGCAGCTGATCTCCCTGTGGCTCTGTGCTGAAAGCTCTCCTTGTCTGGAGGAAGATACCAGGCTTTGGATTAAGCTGAGGCAAGAAACAGCTTGTACATGTGCATCAGGAAAATCCTTTCTGCCCAGCCTCAGCAGCCTAGAGCTCTTCAGCTCTTGTCTCTGCTCCACTTTTTCTATCTTCCTTCCTTTGTGGTAACTGCTGTTATCCCCTGTCAAATTTCCTCTTCCTCACAGGTTAGCTATAGCCTGTCTACTGTCCACTACTAGCCTTTGTGGGCGATAAGATGCTCGGGTGGACCTTCAGTCTGACCCCCTAGCACAGCTGTTCCTACGTGTCGCTGATGCGAGGTGTTTTCCTCTTCTGCCGCTAGGTACCAAAGTGTTTGTGATGCCCAATGGGATGCTGAAGAGCAACCAGCAGCTGGTGGACATCATTGAGAAAGTGAAACCAGAAATCAGGCTGCTTATTGAAAAGTGTAATACGGTGGGTATGAGTGCTTCCCATGGGAAGCTGTGTTTGTGCTGGCTTGTGTGGTATTCCAGCCATGTGGGAAATGATATTCTCAGAAGTGTTGCATGAGCATGAATGACCTGCAGGAGTTTATCATGGACTGCATGGCAAAGGCAGGGTCCTGGTGGCCTTTTGGTAAAACTTTTGAAAGAGGTCTCTGGGGAGATGTTGGTGTTGATCAGCGTTGTGATCTTTCCACCACAGGTCAAAATGTGGGTGCAGCTTCTCATCCCCAGGATAGAAGATGGAAACAACTTCGGTGTTTCTATTCAGGTAAGGCACCACTGGCTCTATGTCCTGCCATAAGAGAGCTGTGTTCCAGGGACATGGATCTTGGGTTCCTCTGAATCTTTCATTGATGGTATCCAGCAGCTGTAGTCATGGTGTTGGTTTAGGTTTTAAAACCCAAACCTGAGCTTGACATGGTGCTGCTGAGACATGTCACTTTCAGAGCCCTGAAGGCCAGCTGCAGTTGTATGAAGCTAATGGCTTCCTTGTCCTCCCTGCAGGAGGAAACAGTTGCTGAGCTTCGAACTGTGGAGAGTGAGGCAGCGTCCTACCTGGACCAGATTTCTAGGTAGGCATGCAAGAACAGACCTCTTTTTTGGGATCCTCTTGGGAAAAGTAAAGTGCTTGGGGAAGGTCCCCCAGCTTTTCTAAGGCAACTTGGGCTGAAGAAAATTTTGGTGCTATTTATCTGACCTTTAGTCTCTCCCTTTTCCTACTAGATATTATATCACAAGAGCAAAACTGGTTTCCAAAATAGCTAAGTACCCTCATGTGGTAAGTAAATGGGGAAGTGGAAATTTACACATTACATGCTGCTGCTTTTTGGGACTCTCTGGGCCACTTCATCACTGTCCTTTTTGAGCTGAGGGTCCTGGGGGAAGAGGGGGGAACATACAAGGGTGCAGGACATCTGCATTAGAGGAGAACAAGCTGAAGGGGGGATTCCTTTGTAGAAGGTAGGACCTTCATTTGGTATTTGGGAGGCACAGTTGAGCTCAGGCCACTCAGCCATGCGTCTGCTCTCTGTAGGAGGACTACCGCCGCACAGTGACGGAGATCGATGAGAAGGAGTACATTAGTCTGCGCCTGATCATTTCAGAGCTGAGGAATCAATATGTAAGTGAAAAACTGGAGCTCATACTGGTTTCCTCCACAGCAGTGCACAGAACCGTTTTGACCCTGCTGCTGCTCTCCCTTTTCCCTATTGAGTACACCTAGTCCTGGCAAGAAGCCTGTCTCCTCCCCCTCTCTGCTTTGGCTCTAATGAAAAGGGCAACTGTTGCCTCTCCACCACCTTCCAGAGAGGCAGGTGTTTCCAACGGAGTGTTTACAGGAGGCTAGCACAAAACATTCCTTCCATCTCTGTGGGAACCTGTGATCCTAAACTCTTCATACAGTACAAGCCATTCCTGGGATCTGTAAAGAAATCTTCTCTCTTTGGTGTTACATGCAGTGGCTTCCTGTAAAGTCTGGCTGGAAGAAGCCCTTATCTTAACTAAGCGTGTGATTGCACGCAGGGTTTGAGGGTGGTGCCAAGGTGAGCTGTGCTGCTGTTTCAGCCAGTGCTCATTGTGACAGCTGAACACTGGATGACTTCGTTTGTCTGAGTCCTGTTCTCCCTTTTTGCAGGTCACTTTGCATGACATGATCCTTAAAAACATTGAGAAGATCAAGAGGCCTCGGAGCAGCAATGCTGAGACCCTCTATTAAGTGTCAACGTTAGAACTTGAGAACTGTTCAGTCAACTAAAGACCGTCATTGCCTTGGTTTGTTACGTGACTATCGAGATGGGAAACTGGCTGGAAATAGTATCGCATTCTTAGTTAAACTCTAAAGAAATTCTCGCCTAGTTTTGTGATTGGTTTTGTTCAGGTCTCAGGAGCTCTCCCTCCCTCTAGTAACTGGTAATAAGAAGGCCGTGCTGCTTTGGGGTGCCCTAGAGGCTACTGCAGAGTGAGAGCACCGGCCAGGCAGGAACATTCCTTCATGCCTTTCTTCCTACCTGAGTAGGAATGACACTAGAGACCAAGCCCTTGTCCTGTCCTGTCTCTTGGCTGGAGGCTTCACTGGGGTCTCTGGGAATGGGGCAGACAGTCTTCAGCATGAGAGCAAGCCCACCCAGGCGGTGGTGCAGTGGTGGTAAAGCTTGCTGTCTTCACTGCTGGCTGTAGCTGGGCCCTTCTGCCGTCAGTGCTCAGCACTGATCCATTGCAAAGGTAGAGGAACCTGCCCTGTCTGGGCTGGTGGCAGCAGCCACGCTCCAGTGCCGCTGAGTGGTCTGCACTCCTTTGCTGGCTCTCTTCTGACTCCGCAGAGCCTGCCCCATCTGTCTCTGCCTTGTCAGTTCTGGCTAGATCAGTGCGGAGCACGAGGTGGTGCTTGAAACTAGGGCTGGTTGCTGTCCTGGCTGGTTGTGAGCTCAGGTGGCTTCTGCTCCTCTTTGTGATCTGAATAGAGCCACTTTCTTGGCTAAAACCAATGTTACTGCACATACGTCCTAGTGCCCTTTCAGCATGAGATGCTTTTGCCCAGGCTGAGAGAAGGGAGGGGCTGGAGGTCTGGTACTAAAGTCCTGGTAGTCTCTGCATGTGGTAGACTGAGACCGCTGTCTCCTGGCAGTGCTCCCTGCTGCCTGGGCAGAGCAGGCCAGCTGTGACGGTGCTTGGAGGTGAGGATGGCCGATACCTGCCTGGTACCACTGCAGACCTTGTAGCCTTTCCCCTGCAAAGGGCACGCTCATGTGCCTGGTGACTCCTCTAAACCGCCGGAACATTTCACGGTCCATTACAAACCCCTTTGGAAATGACTGGTTGTGTTGCGTCAGTTTTTGTGTGTGGCAAGTGGGCCCATAACACTGCAGGCTCCAAAATTTTCTTATTTATAGTATTTCTACTTAAGTCCCTTATTCAGGGAACTTTAAATCATTTGTTTCAGGAACCTTGCTGTTTCCCAGGTCTTGCTGTTACACCCATATATTCTTATTGTGCAGTAGCCTTAATAGTTGTGTTAACCTCATTGTAACAACAGTGACAAATGGAATGAACTTTCTCCCCTTCTTTTTTTTTAACTTTGTTTTTGTTTCTTCTGCTTCCACACCTAAGAGCCATGTTGTCTCTTGCTGGTTTCCCAGGGATTTTCCCAGAGTGTGGAGGGCCACTGGCCCTTGCTATAGACTCTTCTGTTGTTGTTTGTAGTAAGTCAACTCTTAGTCTTCCTGCTAATAAATATTCAGTAACAAACCAACTGTGTTCTAGCTGCTGTCTGGGAGCAGCACTTCCCCTTGTGTTTCTTTGTATTGATTCCTTTTAATTTGTTCGGCTCTCTTTGCCAGACGGAAGTATGTAAACTTTTACCATGTCAAGAAATTAAAATAAGGTACTTGGAATTCTTTTAAGGTAGCCCCTTGTGTGTGATACTGAGCTCTTAGGCTGTGCAGTGTTAACGTCTGTTCTGGTCCTGCCTTTCTTGCATCCAGTTGCTCCTTCCCTGCATTCTCTTTATTCCTCTTTTTGACTGTGTCATAAACTACCGTGCTCTGCTTTGTAGGTTTTTTTTCTATTCTTTTAGCATGCCTTAGGTTAGGCCCATGGTGTTGGGTGTAACGTGATCTGTCCCATCTCAACCCAGTGTGCAGGACTCGGGCCATCTCGGTTAAAACAGATGCAAGATACTTGCACGGTGTTTCTCTGAGTCTGCAGCCTGCTCCGTGGCTGCTCCAGCACCTCTGCCATGCAGGTGTCTGCAGCGCTGGCCTGGGGCAGGTGCCTGGGTGCCACAGCGGGTGCCTGTGTTCGGTGCGCGTCCGTTGCTCTCGGCCGCTCCGCGCAGCGGTACCGGAGGAAACGCAGGCCGAGTCCCCCAGCCAAAGCGTCCTCTGCTCTCCCCAGGGCGCCGGCCCTGTTGCGCCTTCTCCCGCGCCCGCTCCAGCGCCGCCCGGGCCGCGGAGGCTTCTCGGGCGGCTCCTGCGCCCCCGCCGCGGGCCCGCCGGCCCCTCTGAGCCGGCGCCCGGGACTGGCGGAGCTCGGCGCCGGGCCGCGGCTCGGCCGCCCTTCCCGGCCGCGGCGCCGCTAGGTGGGGCCCGTGCCCGGCCCCGGGGGCGGCCGCCGCAGCGCGGGGCTCCTGCCTGGACCTGGCGCGTCCAGCCTCGACGCCTTCAGCCGCCGAGAAGCGGCGGCAGCGCCTGCGGACGGAGGCTTGCAGCCTCTCGCAGGGCCGCCGGTCCCGCGGCGTGGGAAAGTCCTGCCGGTGTCCGAGCCTCTCCGGGGACGGTGGGAACCGAGCCGGAAGCAGGTCGCCGGGGGCCGAGGCGACTGGAGCTCGAAGGAAGGACTGCTGCCGGCAGGGCTCGATGTGGTGCAGCACGAGGGGTTCCTCCTCACCACAGCCAGGAGAAACTGAACTCCCAGGAGGCCTGTGCCAGCAGTCCTGTGGAAAGATGGAGCATTCAGGACAGTTGTCTTGGTGGGTGTTGGCAGGGAGCACGGCTCATCCACAGGAGCAGAGGAGGGTTTGTTGTCTGGGATCTTCACCCCTCAGTTTCAGTGCAGTGGTTTCTGCGGCTCTCCAGGAGAAGTGGCAGCGTGCTGTCAGGGCTGTAATTCACAGGTTCTTGAGACATGCCAGCTTATATGCAGTGACTGTTAAAACTTTGAGAGGAGAATAAAGGCACAGCAGTTGTGTGCAGACACAAACTGCCAGAAATGCAGACAGCGTGGGTAAGGCTCAAGCAATTTCCACCCTTCTGTTTTATACAAGCTGACCCTGTGAGATGAGAGAATGGGAATGGGAGTTTTCCAAAGTCCGAGGTCTGGCCTGGGGTATGCTTAGGACTTGCTTGTGTCAGGAGAGTTGGCAAGGGGTTTTCTGTACCATATTCTTCACCCAGCTGTC